>NW_018407439.1:126469-140528 GCF_002113885.1 Mizuhopecten yessoensis
CCAAAAGGCTCAGGATGTTGATATTTAGTTAGTAGCATATGCTGGGATCAAGGACTACTATGTTTGTTAAAGTGAATGACTTTGACTTATATTCAAGGTCACAGGGGTCAAATTTGTTTAAAATCTTTAAACGACCTCTTATGAATAACCATGGGTCCCAGGATGTTTATACTTTGCAAGTTGCATCCTGAGATGAAAGGCTATACAATGTGTTCAACATAATGACTTTGTTCGACTTTCAATCACAGGGGTGAAATGTTTAAAAAAAACATTAGCAGGGTCTTTTGAACGAATTTTAATCTTAAATACTGATATTTTGCCTGTAGCTTTATTTTAGATCACTTTTAAGGTTACAAGTGTGAGATTTATACCAGGTGAGCGATGCAGGCCCATTGGGCCACTTGTTAGTATGTATATGGTAACCATATGTGATGTAATGGTGATTTTTAGTATGTATATGGTAACCCTACGTGAAATACTGTAGTTTCTTATACATTCTCCACACACACTTTGGGTTTAATTATTAAGTGTTTACAAACATATCACATGCATTTAATTTATATTTGAATGTATTATTTGTGAGCAATGTCTTAGGTTATTGCTAACATCCCAAGAATTTAAAGTCGAAAGTTATTTTTATATCCTATATTCAACAACACACAGCATGAAAAGGGGACTCCTTATGGACATAACAGAACACACATTTAGTGTAGGACCATTTATAGGTAACAATGTCCTTGGTTATCAGCATCAGAATCAAGAAATATCCAGATACTTTTGTTGGAATATATATATTCTCAAAACCATTGCCATGGTTTAATTGGCAGTCTAAGGAATACTATGCTAAACTTTGATGTATATTGTGAACCATCGAATTACAGATATTGGAACATCATAAATATTATAGTAACAGCGAGTATGCCCTCCTCAAACACACTGATACCAATCAACATCTGGATCTTAAGAAACCTTGTAAGTTATATATGTCTAGCCTTTTGGGTTTGCTCTGCAGTAATTGTACATGCAGTATTGGTTTCTTACCTATATTCCTCACCAATCTGTATTTCTGACTTGCTGATGTTGATGTAATTCCGTGTGCTATTCACAAATTTCACGCTTCATCGTGCAGTTTCTCATGTTGTCTGATTATGAAAAACCTGTCGCAATTTCTTTAATTTGAAAAGTTTTTTTTTCTCAAACACCAAGAGAGGTTTGTCGCTTGTAATATGAATGTTATAATTTCGAATGTTTGTTTTGTTGTATCTGGACAGATTATTATTTGGGATACTTCTATGCATATGAAAAAGAATGCATATTGCCTGAATTCCTGGTGGTAATCTCTTGTCACTTGTGGGGTGAGCTGTGATGGATTGTTATATGCATGCTTAGTTTCTGCTGTCTATTCAATCTCATGCAGAAATTTGCTGAGCAATCTATCAGCAGCCATAACCACTTTTCACCTCCCCAGTTTCCCCAGCATTCCTAGCTGAGATTGTGGAAGGTGTGGGGACGCTCTGATGTGTACAAGTGATCACTGTACAGACAACTACAGCCTGTGTGGTAGCAGATTATCATGTCTTGCTGGAATTGATCAATTTTATAATTGTGTAAGGAGTCCTTTGGGAGGTGTGTAACGGTATTAGCAGCCAATTATGTTCTGTAAACCAGATAGTACAGACCTGAAAATTGTAAAAACAATCATTGACTTATCATTTTCTAAATGAAATCATAATAAATGTAAAAATCTGCAGTATTTTGAAATAGATAATTATGTCATGGTATAGTTTTTGTTCTTTTTTATCATGCTATTTTTTTTAAATCTGATTCTACATGTAAAACTTACTTGCTAATACCTAAGAGTTGTCCCCAAACGCTATTGTCTATAAGGGTTGTCCCCAAACACTATTGTCTATAAGGGTTGTCCCCAAGAGGATAATGGTTGTAAGGATTGTTTCTAAAAGATTGCTTATAAGGTTGTCCCCCAAGAGGAAGATTTTAGAAGGTTGTTCATGAAAATATCCTCAAACTGATTGTGTATCAAAGACAGTTTCATGTAAAAAACTGGTCTTTCAGCTATTATCTACAATCTTAAACACCAGGAGTCACAAGGGTATCTAAAGATGGAAGTTTAATGAAAGGACATGTAGATTCACCACACTGGCCATGTTACAGTACAAATGTTATTTCATCAGATCAAAATTTATCCCCCTTGTTTATCCCCAGAGGGTGTGTGTTTACAGATATGCCCAAGTGTGTTGCATTTTGGGGATGGCAATCTGGAATGTTTCAGCAGCTGACTGTATGGTTGTTACCTCTTCTGTATTGGAGATAGAGACAGCTAATTACAGTAGCTTAAGAGGTGTCGGCCTCCAAGTGATGTCACTGTCAGAGTCGGCCTCCAATTGATGCCATTGTCAGATAGAGCCTGACTCTATCGTAGTGTCCTCATCTTACTGAAGTCTAACTGGCAATCAATTCATAATAACCCCCCCCCCCCTCCCCACAATGAAGTGGGTGGGGGGTAAGTTGGTGGGGGGTATACTGGATTCAGCTTGTCTGTCCATTTGTAATAAACGTTTGAACACTTGATCCTTCTAAAGTAATGGGTCAAAATCAATGAAAATTTCTAGACATGACAACTAACCACCTGAAGTTGTGCATCCTGGTATTCTTTTTTTATTCTGACCTTTTTTTTACGAAGTTATGACCCTTTGTTGAAAAAGTCTTGAAACCTTTTGTCTGGACATCTGGGCTTACAAGATTTGGTATGGAAGTACAGGAAGTATGTCAGTGACCTATATACTTAAATAAGTGTACTGCTTAGTAAATATAGAAATCATCACTGGTGGGAGACTGGATTGCTTTGCAATGCTTTCCCTTACTTAGCCTTTAGCTTACAGTTCCTGTTTATGTAGGAGCGGGGGATATGAGTTATCCTTTGGTTTAATCATTCCTATTAGTTCTCTTACCAATTTTACTCATGATTTAAAACCATTTAAAAAAACACCATTCTTTAAAAACTTTTATAATCTATTTACTGATTATGAATTGTTCAGTAATAACCCATTTGTATCATTTTACCTTAAATATGAAGCAATTTTGAGTTTCACTGATGTAGCACTGATGGCAATTCATTTTATTTGCATTTTGGTATATTTACAAATTGTGGGAATCTGCACATGTATCATTTAAACAGGACAGGCAGAAAATGTTTGTGGTAAAGTTTTGTTATATTCACCCAAGTTTCTTTATCCTGTCCACCTGTACAATTGTGTAAATAAGTCTGCCAGCACAGAGCATGTCACAGAGCCTGCCAAATCCTGGTGGGAATGGTAAAAAAATGGTAAAACAGTGATCTGTGGGCTGATGCCATGGTTACAGGGATGGGAGCTGCTCTGTAGAGGTAAAGCTGTGAACTGTGGGCTGATGCCATGGTTACAGGGATGGGAGCTCTGTAGATGTTAAGATGTGATCTGTGGGCTGATGCCATGGTTACAGGGATGGGAGCTCTGAAGATGTAAAGCTTTGATATGTGGGCTGATGCCATGGTTACAGGGATGGGAGCTCTGTAGATGTAAAGCTGTGATATGTGGGCTGATGCCATGGTTACAGGGATGAGAGCTCTGAAGATGTAAAGCTGTGATCTGTGGGCTTATGCCATAGTTACAGGGATTGGAGCTCTGTGGATGTAAAGCTGTGATATGTTGGCTGATGCCATGGTTACAGGAATGGGAGCTCTGTAGTTGTAAAGCTTCTTCTGAATAAAAGAGTCTTCTTCTTTGGAAAACGTAGGTGTGAGCTTCCTCAGTCTTCTTCTTGGGAAAACGTAGTTGTGAGCTTCTTCAGGTTTTTTTTCTTTGGAAAACGTAGGTGTGAGCTTTTTTGGTCTTCTTCTTTGGAAAACGTGGGTGTGAGCTTTTTCGGTCTTCTTCTTTGGACTTCTTGGGAAACGTAGGTGTGAGCTTCTTCAGTCTTTTTCTTTGGAAAACGAAGGTGTGAGCTTCTTCAATATTCTTCTTTGGAAAACGTAGGTGTGAGCTTCTTCAGTCTTCTTCTTGGGAAAACGTAGGTGTGAGCTTCTTCAGTCTTCTTCTTGGGAAAACGTAGGTGTGAGCTTCTTCAGTCTTATTCTTTGGAAAACGAAGGTGTGAGCTTCTTCAATCTTCTTCTTTGGAAAACGTAGGTGTGAGCTTCTTCAGTCTTCTTCTTGGGAAAACGTAGGTGTGAGCTTCTTCAGTCTTCTTCTTGGGGAAAACGTAGGTGTGAGCTTCTTCAGTCTTCTTTTTGAAGCTTAGAGGTATAAAGTACTGATCAAATATACTTAATATATGGTTGGTACAGAAGTAGATTAGTAGTAGTAGTTCATGTGTTTGGGCAGTTTTGCAGTATCTAGTCATAAGTTCCATGACATAAATAAAAGCAACGAGCTTTATTTCTATTATAATGTACGTAATCTAGGGCATCAGTAATTTTGTTTATGTGGCACTGTCCATGTCCAAGAGGCTGTGATAGTTGAGAAATGGTTGTACAGAGTCTGAGGGGGCAGGCTGGACAGGTTGGTGATAAACACTGGATCGTTGTACATTGGCGTGCCCCAGAGTTAATGGTGCAGGTCAATCAAATATCCTTAACACTAATGTTTTTATAAACACTTTATGCCTTGGCAAATGGTCATTGTGCCAATACATACACAGCCTCGTTTCTCGCTAAGAGAACTTTACCAATCAAACGGTAATTTTGTCTTATCTTACAGATACAAATGTACATATAGCCAGAGAAAATAGGCAAGTTTCTGGAAAAGCACATTCTTTAGTATCTGACAAACACCCAATATTACAAAGAGCCAGGCATGCTTCCATCAGTGGGGAACCATAATTTGTTAAATACTTTCGTCCAGTCATAGGGTAGAAACGGAGTAAACAAATGGCTGGTTCAGAGACAATAATGTGACGTTGACCAGTGTTCAATAATATGCCTCCTGCCTCAGGAAAGTGTATGATTAACTTGGGGATATTAGAATGGTGTATGTCCCAGATATTCACTTGTCTGTTAAATTACTACTGTTACTAAATTCCGTTGTTCAGGACTATAAATTAAGTTTTATTTTCCATCTTGTTTGATGCCACAATGCCATTTTTTGTGTCACTTTTCCTTTTCTCATAAATATTTATTTATAATTTTCCCTCAATAAATTGCCAAACCAATCTATAATGCAGCCCAACTGAGTGAACCTCAATGATAGAAGTATGTTAATAGAGTTTGGGCAGGGTTACTGAAAAGAGACCATCCTTTTCTCCCATCAGTCAACAACGATTGTTGAATGAAAACATTAGTGACAGAATTATAGCAATGATATATAAAAACCTTGCTGGGGACAGAATTAAAGTATTTCGGTTGTGGCTTAATTCACATGCAACTGGTACAGGTAGGTGAAATATGATTCCTTGAAGCTTCCATTCCGACTTTCCATTAATCTCATCAGATCTAATAAATGCCTTTTTTTTGTTAAATGGATTAAATTTGTGGTACAATCTATAACAAAATTTAAACTTTCCGGCCTTGGCTATTTATAGTATGCGTGTATTGTCATCATCACATGTCATGTTGTATACAAACATCTTTGTAATGGTAGGAGTCCAAAGGCTACCAGTCCGGTGCTCTATCAATAGAGCTTAAATAGAAATTCCCTATGATTGAGTCAGCAACAAGCAACTAGATGGTCCACGACGTGTTGTCTGAACTGTAAACTAACTGAGCATGAATCTTGACATGTGTACAATATAGAGTTACCAGGTGTTTTAATATCAATGACCTTGACACACTTTATTAGTCCTGAGAGTCAAATTTGTTCACAATTCAAACAATTTCTATAGAACCATCAAGCCTGGAGTAATGATATGTGCCCTGTAAAGTTTTCTAGGGTTCAGGTAAATGAATTTGACTTAAATTAGTTTCAAGGTCAAAGTTGTCAAATCTGTCCAAATTCAAATAAATTTGTCTAACGAAGCCTCGGGCATAGAGTGGTCATCTTATTTGTCCTGAAGCTAGCAGCAGAGAATGGATTTGCTAAAAACTTTCTAACAACTTAGCGTTAGCTACAGAAGCACTAGGCCCTAGAGTCATATTTTGCCTGCATTTTGTTGGAGTAGAGAAATATCAAATTTGGTCAATTGGAAGACCTTGTCAGAAAATCTTTCTGAGGTGAAATACTGTATGTTAAAAAGACATATGAGCAATAAAATGTGCTTGCAATACCACTCAATTACCATTAGAAAGATATTAAATATTCTTTATGGTATGTACTGAAATGTATTTAACACTACAAGAAACAAATAAAAAACTTCAATTCTATGCACTGCAATGCTTTTCAAGTACCATGACCTTGTCAAAGCAAAAAAAGATGATTACAGCCCAAAGGAGATAGGTATAGCCTTTTCCCTGGTGGAGCCACTTCCCGGTCAAAGGGGAGACCTTGCAGCCAATGAATGGGGAAATCAATTCGGAGATTCGGTTCTCTTCAGTATACCTATTGATTGTGTGTACTACAGCTAGAACATGACAGATTTAGGACCGCGACCAGATATACATCCTTGAATGAACCAGACTTCATATACACTTTATCTAGTTCAGCAAAGCAGGCTTCATCAACACAATGCAAAGGATGGTCAGTGAGTAAAGGAAGAGATAAATGATTGCAAACACTCTTATTTTCCATTGCTGTAAAAAAATCCAGCAAACACACTTTTCCAATAATAAAGCAGCTTATTTCAAGGTCATTCTTGGAGTTTAAGTTACTGTTCCAAAACTATATCTGGGTCATTCTTACAGTTTGTGTGTAAGCTATTCCTCCAGTATCTCAAGGTCATTCTTACAGTTTGTGTGTAAACTATTCCTCCAGTATCTCAAGGTCATTCTTTTACAGTTTGTGTGTAAGCTGTTCATCCAATATTTCAAGTGAATTAATACAGTTTGTGTGTAAACTGTTCCTGTAATATCTCAAGGTCGTTCTCACTGTTTGTATATGTAAGCTGTGTGACTAGAAGTGCCTCTCATTACTGTTAGGTATCCCCCTGGTGTTACTAAAAGTGTCCCTATCATTACTACTAAGTATCCCCCTGGTGTTACTAAAAGTGTATATTTCATTACTGTTCAGTAAACCCCTGTTGTTACTTAAAGTGTCCCTTTCGAATATGTATCCTCATGTTACTTATAGGTATTGTAACATATATCCCTCTAATTGCTATAAGGTATCCTCTGTTGTTAGTCATAGGTATCACTCTGTCATTCATTATCCTTGTATAGGAAGTCTGGGATGGCAGGTTTGATTCCTAGTGGAAGCACACGACTCCTTCCTCTTAAAAATGGTGTCTGTGGCACTTCCTGTGGTGACAGAGAGTTAGCTAGACCCTGAGTTGTTGTTGTTTCATGGGCGAACACATTTAAAAAGGGGGAGTAGTGTGGCAGAGTTTAATTGTACATAGGATTAAGGTTGCCTTTTAGCCTTGCACTAGAGGGCCTCACGCAAGAGGGAATTTCCCTTTAGCTCAGTGGAAGAGTGTCTGACAAGGAAGAAGCCTTGTGCTAGAGGGAGTTTCCCTTTAGCTCAGTGATAGAGTGTCCGATGAAAAGGAATCCTCATGCTAGAGGGAATTTACCTTCAGCTCAGTGGTAGAGTGTCTGACAAGGAAGAAGCCTTGTGCTTGAGGGAATTTCCCTTTAGCTCAGTGGTAGAGTGTCTGAAAAGGAAGAAGCCTTGCGCTAGAGGAAGTTTCCCTTTAGCTCAGTGGTAGAGTGTCCGATGAAAAGGAAGCCTCATGCTAGAGGGAATTTCCCTTTAGCTAAGTGGTAGAGTGTCTGACAAGGAAGAAGCCTTGCTCTAGAGGGAGTTTCCCTTTAGCTCAGTGGTAGAGTGTCTGACAAGGAAGAAGCCTCATGCTAGAGGGAGTTTCCCTTACAGACATTTTTTAGTTTTATTTATCATTCATTGGCTCCATCTCCATAACTGGTGGCTTAGTTAGATAAAATATATGAGATCTTATTTGAGATAATGTGGTGAAATTGTTTTAAAGCAGCTAACAAATACATCTAAGCCCAAACGAGCAATTGTTATATGAGTTGCAAGAACTGAACAAGGTAGATAATATAGACTGTAGGTACTGTTATAGCCAAACACATGATTCTGATACCTCAGTGATACAGAGTAGTGATGAGGTAGAGGTAACAACAGCAATGGTGGTACTCAAAGCAACATAAATATCCCAGTATTTATGACAATAATTTGTAGAGGGCAAAACTATTTTTGCATTGATACAAAACAAAATCATTGTTACATAAATAGTTTGGGTCAGGCAGAATCCTTCTTAAACAGTAGTAATCAGAACTGAAAATAAGCAGGAACTGAAGTCATCAGATTTATAGTGTTATTCCTGAGAGATGAGTTACGACCATGAAGTGGCATACAGATATATATATGTAGATAAAGAAAACATACTGGCACTGATACTCTGTCCAGACACTATGTGCTGTGTTGGCTCTGTGATCTGGGATGTGTCACTGGTTAAGTGAAATCTTTGACCCATTGTCTCCATGGACTGCTGTCTCCAATGGAATGGACTTCATGCATCATCCATGGGAAAATTCATCTTTCAATAACTGGTTTTAGCGCAATCGTGGACACCATGGCTACCAAGTGTGAATGTTGGTTCCTGACCGTTCATATATGGTCAGCAATACTAAATGGTTAAAAAACCCATCCATTTCACTAATTATTTACTATTGATTTCTACGATAGCTTGGAAGGGTTACTTTTCTATCAGACAAAGTAAACTTGATAGTGTTTCTTTAAGGTAATGGCTCTATATTTCATAGCACTGAATCGTTATCTCATCAGAACCAGTCAATTTACCCTTGAACAGAGTTCGGCCATTGTACCACGATAAAGCTCATAATCTGTGTCACTGTGTTAACCCTTCTATTGTTTTATCATGACTTACCTGTTTACATGATCATTAACTCAGGTTTTTAAGCTCACCTGCCCGAAGGGCAAGTGAGCTTATGTTATGGTGCGGCATCCGTCGTCCGTCCGTCCGTTGTCCGTCTGTCCGGTGTCAACTTTTTGCTTTAAACAACTTCGTCTCAATAACCAAAAGGCCTAGGTAGATGATATTTGGCCAGTAGCATGCTGGGATCAAGGGCTACCAAGTTTGTTCAAATAAATAACCTTGACCCACTTTCAAGGTCACAGGGGTCAAATATGTTAAAATCTTCAAACAACTTCTTCTCAATAACCAAAAGGCCCAGGGTACTGATATTGGGCCTGTAGCATGCTGGGATGAAGGGCTACCAAGTTTGTTCAAATAAATGACCTTGACCCACTTTCAAGGTCACAGGGGTCAAATATTTTAAAATCTTCAAACAACTTCTTCTCAATAACCAAAAGGCCCAGGGTACTGATATTGGGCCTGTAGCATGCTGGGATGAAGGGCTACCAAGTTTGTTCAAATAAATGACCTTGACCCACTTTCAAGGTCACAGGGGTCAAATATTTTAAAATCTTCAAACAACTTCTTCTCAATAACCAAAAGGCCCAGGGTACTGATATTGGGCCAGTAGCATGCTGGGATGAAGGGCTACCAAGTTTGTTCAAATAAATGACCTTGACCCACTTTCAAGGTCACAGGGGTCAAATATTTTAAAATCTTCAAACAACTTCTTCTCAATAACCAAAAGGCCCAGGGTACTGATATTGGGCCTGTAGCATGCTGGGATGAAGGGCTACCAAGTTTGTTCAAATAAATGACCTTGACCCACTTTCAAGGTCACAGGGGTCAAATGTTTTAAAATCTTCAAACAACTTCTTCTCAATAACCAAAAGGCCCAGGGTACTGATATTGGGCCTGTAGCATGCTGGGATGAAGGGCTACCAAGTTTGTTCAAATGAATGACCTTGACCCACTTTCAAGGTCACTGGTGTCAGATGTCTTTAAAATCTTCAAACAACTTCTTCTCAATAACCAAATGGCCCAGGGTACTGATATTGGGCCTGTAGCATGCTGGGATGAAGGGCTACCAAGTTTGTTCAAATAAATGACCTTGACCCACTTTCAAGGTCACAGGGGTCAAATGTCTTAAAATCTTCAAACAACTTCTTCTCAATAACCAAAAGGCCCAGGGTACTGATATTGGGCCTGTAGCATGCTGGGATCAAGGGCTACCAAGTTTGTTCAAATGAATGACCTTGACCCACTTTCAAGGTCACAGGGGTCAAATGTCTTAAAATCTTCAAACAACTTCTTCTCAATAACCAAAAGGCCCAGGGTACTGATATTGGGCCAGTAGCATGCTGGGATGAAGGGCTACCAAGTTTGTTCAAATAAATGACCTTGACCCACTTTCAAGGTCACAGGGGTCAAATATCTTAAAATCTTCAAACAACTTCTTCTCAATAACCAAAAGGCCCAGGGTACTGATATTGGGCCTGTAGCATGCTGGGATGAAGGGCTACCAAGTTTGTTCAAATGAATGACCTTGACCCACTTTCAAGGTCACTGGGGTCAAATGTCTTAAAATCTTCAAACAACTTCTTCTCAATAACCAAAAGGCCCAGGGTACTGATATTGGGCCTGTAGCATGCTGGGATGAAGGGCTACCAAGTTTGTTCAAATGAATGACCTTGACCCACTTTCAAGGTCACTGGGGTCAAATGTCTTAAAATCTTCAAACAACTTCTTCTCAATAACCAAAAGGCCCAGGGTACTGATATTGGGCCTGTAGCATGCTGGGATGAAGGGCTACCAAGTTTGTTCAAATGAATGACCTTGACCCACTTTCAAGGTCACTGGGGTCAGATGTCTTAAAATCTTCAAACAACTTCTTCTCAATAACCAAAAGGCCCAGGGTACTGATATTGGGCCTGTAGCATGCTGGGATGAAGGGCTACCAAGTTTGTTCAAATGAATGACCTTAACCAACTTTCAAGGTCATTGGGGTCAGATGTCTTAAATCTTCAAACAGCTTCCTCTAAATAACCAAAAGGCCCAGTGTACTGATATTGGGTCTGTAGCATGCCGGGATGAAGGGCTACCAAGTTTGTTCAAATGAATGACCTTGACCAACTTTCAAGGTCATTGGGGTCAGATGTCTTAAATCTTCAAACAGCTTCCTCTAAATAACCAAAAGGCCCAGGGTACTGATATTGGGCCTGTAGCATGCTGGGATGAAGGGTTACCAAGTTTATTCAAATGATTGACCTTGACCCACTTTCAAGGTCACTGGGGTCAGATGTCTTAAATCTTCAAACAACTTCTTCTAAATAACCAAAGGGCCAGGGTACTGATATTGGGCCTGTAGCATGCTTGGATAAAGGACTATCAAGTTTATTCAAATGAATGACCTTGACCAACTTTCGAGGTCACAGGGGTCAAATGTTGTTAAATCTTCCAGCGACTTCTTCTCAATAACCAAAAGGCCCAGGGTACTGATATTGGGCCTGTAGCATGCTGGGATTAAGGACTATCAAGTTTGTTCGACTGAATGAACTTGACCAACTTTCAAGGTCACAGGGGCAAATGTCGTAAAATCTTCAAGCGACTTCTTTTCAATAAGCAAAAGGGCCAGGGTACTGAAATTGGGCCTGTAGCATGCTGGGATGAAGGACTACCATGTTAGTTCAAATGAATGACCTTGATCCACTTTCAACCTAATGTCCTTGTTCAACAATCAAGGTCAGAGGCGTCATATGTTTAAATCTTTTAATAGGTTCTTATGAAATCTTAAGATTACAAGTGTTAGATTAATAACAGGTGAGCGATGCAGGCCCATTGGGCCTCTTGTTTTGTCATGGCTTACCTGTTATTATGATTGTTAACTCAGGTTTTTTTTTATCATTGCTTACCTATTATCATCATCATTAACTCAGGTATTGTTTTGTCATCGCTTACCTGTTATTATGATCGTTAACTCAGGTATTTTTTTTATCATTACTTACCTATTATTATCATCATTAACTCAGGTATTGTTTTGTCATGGCTTACCTGTTATCATCATTGTTAACTCAGGTATTGTTTTGTCATTGCTTACCTGTTATTATGATCGTTAACTCAGGTATTGTTTTGTCATGGCTTTCCCGTTATTATGATCGTTAACTCAGGTATTGTTTTGTCTTTGCTTAGCTGTTATTATGATCGTTAACTTGGGTATTGTTTTATCATTGCTTACCTGTTATTATGATCGTTAACTCAGGTGTTGTTTTATCATGGCTTACCTGTTATTATGATCGTTCACTCAGGTATTGTTTTGTCATTGCTTACCTGTTATTATGATCGTTAACTTAGGTATGGTTTTGTCATGGCTTACCTGTTATTATGATCGTTAACTCAGGTATTGTTTTGTCATAGCTTACCTATTATCATCATCATTAACTCAGGTATTGTTTTGTCATTGCTTACCTATTATTATGATCGTTAACTCAGGTATTGTTTTGTCATTGCTTACCTGTTATTATGATCGTTAACTCAGGTATTGTTTTATCATTGCTTACCTATTATCATCATCATTAACTCAGGTATTGTTTTGTCATGGCTTACCTGTTATTATGATCGTTAACTCAGGTATTTTTTTGTCATTGCTTACCTGTTATTATGATCGTTAACTCAGGTATTGTTTTGTCATGGCTTACCTGTTATCATCATTGTTAACTCAGGTATTGTTTTGTCATTGCTTAGCTGTTATTATGATCGTTAACTTGGGTATTGTTTTATCATTGCTTACCTGTTATTATGATCATTAACTCAGGTATGGTTTTGTCATTGCTAACTTGTTTTCATGATTATTAACTCAGGTGTTGTTTTATCATGGCTTACCTGTTATTATGATCGTTAACTCAGGTATTGTTTTGTCATTGCTAACCTGTTATAATAATTCATTATGCTATTAAAATTATTTATGAATTGTGGTGATTGTGTGTGTGTGCCAACTATCAATATATATAATATTTCACCAATGATTATAACCTACTACCAAGGCAGGGGCGGCGGTGGACAAGTGGTTAAGGCGGCTGACATTCTGCTGCCACTAGCTCTCCAACACTGGGTCGCATGGGGCAGTCGCCAGGTACTGGCCATAGGTCGACGTTTTTTTCTCCGGGAACTCTGGCTTTCCTCCACCTCCAATAACCTGGCACGTCCTTAAATGACCAGAGCTGTTAATAGGATATAAAACAAAAATAAACCAAACTAAATTACCAAGCATACATCTAAGTATGTGTCTTAAATACTATCGGACCAGTTGATAGATTTGTCATTGGTAAAATATGTTTCAGAGTACCTGCACATTCCATGTTTTGAGTTGTTAAACATTGACATAATTAAACTTGTGAACAACATTTTAAATGATTTACCTAAGGTATGCACTTCTGTTTCAACATTACATCATAGAGAATTAAAAAAAAAAATCAAAGAGGTATGCTTATAGCATTATGAAGTTAGGCTATACTAATTGGCAAATGTGATAAAACTATTTCAGAATGTGAAGGAATTTAGATCATGATAATGTTCAAGTTAGCTCTGAACAATTTATTCTCTATCAACACTTTTTTCTTGTATCTTAAATCTGAAGTTTTTGATTTTGCTGTTAGTATCTGGTATCTTGATAAACCAAACTTGTAATCATGTTTATTTATGCTTGTGAAGAATCTGGTATACTATCTGTAGCAAGGGACATCCTCCCATAACTTTTATGATAAATTTCCTTTTCCTTATCCCTGAGCCATATGCTTGTGAAACATAAAGTTAGTTGTATTTTCACATATCAATTAATAACTGATTCTGGTGTTACATTATTTTTGTTGGGTTTATTTCATTGTGACATAAATGTTTCTGCTGATGTAATCTCCAGGGGAGACTGAAATCAGAGTTTGTAAGTGAAGAGGTTGGTTGCCCTGACATACACTCTGTATACCGGGTAAATGTGCCCTGACATACACTCAGTATACCGGGTAAATGTGCCCTGACATACACTCTGTATACCGGGTAAATGTGCCCTGACATACACTCAGTATACC
>NW_018407439.1:141233-187777 GCF_002113885.1 Mizuhopecten yessoensis
CCTGACATACACTCTGTATACCGGGTAAATGTGCCCTGACATACACTCTGTATACCGGGTAAATGTGCCCTGACATACACTCTGTATACCGGGTAAATGTGCCCTGACATACACTCTGTATACCAGGTAAATGTGCCCTGACATACACTCTGTATACCAGGTAAACGTGATAGAAGAAAAGAAGATAAAAGTACTTCAGTGTCTTAGCTTGGTTCCTGCTTGTCCACCCAAAGTCAGGATCACTATATATATTTAACATACAGCAGAAAACTTCATTAGGAAATAATCAATGTATATGCCTGTATTATGATGGAATAAAAATGTTGGAAAAAGTAATTAACGAAGACAGCTTTAACATTTTCGAATCTCAAGTTACATCTTCCACCATAATATACAAACATATGTTGATTATATTTATTCTTCCAAGTAAAATGTAACAAAAGTCTATTACATGTGTACCTCAGTGTCCATACATGCATGTACACCTTTGAGAAGTAAAGTGGCGTAGATAATCTAATGATTTAATTAGGTGATCTTATGTGCGAGCTACCATTTGTCACAAGATGCCTATATATGTCTTCATTTCAAAAGCTGCATATTTCTATAATTTCTGACCCTGTGGACAGTTTTCCTATTGAACCTGGATATATTTGGGAAGGATTTTTTAATTTTCAGTCGCCATTCGGTCTACAGGTGATAAACAATAAACACTGACATCACGTTTTCTTGCCAGATGTTTTTTTGCCAGATGTTTTTCAATCAATCAAATCCACCAACATATCGTTGTCGATCATCAACGCATAATGAGCATTTGACAAATACAAACACTTTTTCAAGTCAACTTCGCGGTAAGTTCAGCGGAACATTCTGACTATGAGCTAGACATGTTTTAAGTAGATCTCAAGGTTAATTAATGATTTTTTGTTTGTTCGCTGGCAATTTGTTTACCCTACAGTTTGCGGGGAGGGTTTTGGGAGAGCGTTGGTCTGTTGGAAAATAATACATGCAAGCGCATGGTCTATCTTCCAATAATCCATGGTTATTAACCAGTTAAAAGTGTTGTTACATTTCAAACGTGGTAGAATATGGTATATAAATCATACACTTGGTAATGCATTACTTACAACAATAACACTGATTTATCTTTTCACCTGTCCTCTGGTACTATTTTCTGAGCTGTGTGATGTGAACTAGATGCAAACCAAGTGATGTATTTTTCTTCTAAATAACATATTATAGATGTTTAAGAAAATAATGTTGTTTGTGTTATAACAGTAGTTCAATAAGTCAATGTGTAATATTATTCCAGACCAGTTCTGACTGTAGAACTGCTGTTAGCGCTAGAGTCTATAGATCATAGGCCAACTTTACAGCACTAATGTGTGTACTTTGTCTTTAACCTGTCTATGTGATGATATAAGGCAAGTCCAATCCTCTCCAGCACATCCTAACTCATACATCAGCAATTGTTACGATACAAGTTGTCTACCAGGATCAGGGAAGCCCCGTCCCAGAATACTGTAATGATGTAATGACAGGCATGTCTGGGGCAGCCATTTGCTGTGGACCTTGGGCTCTGAGTCTAATGCCCTTGTGATCATTTCATTGTGACTTTTGGTCAGAACAACTCATTGTGTTAGTTGAACTCATAAATACATGTAATCATGCAAACCTTATCATACATAATGACCCTTTTGTCTTGTCTGTTTCTCTTTGCTGTAAAAAAAAAGCTCAAATTTGAGGTTGAGTGTCCAACTACTTTTCTACTGTAAACAGAGCCTAACAAGTTAAATTCCTGTTCATTATGTTTTTTCCTTTATGTTCATATAAAGAACGTTATAAGTTGCACCAGGCCTTATTCTAGAGTTAATTAAACAATTTAAAATGCAATAATGTTGTAAAAAGTATTAACATAGCAAGTGGCACAGTGCATGGTTGGGCTCCCTACTTTATCATCAAGAGATCTAGAGATTGAATCTGTGTAGTGGAGCCATGGTGTTTTTGTGTAATATGAAACAATGATAATATTCTTTTGTATATTACTCTTTGTTATGGTAAATGGGTAAGCAACACCAGGTCAGAAAATTGTAAAAAAAAATTGAACCATTTTTGATTGCTGTTTATTCGTTTTCAGTCCTCATTTCCCTGTCCGTATGCTGTATTCCAATGTAGCCTTGCAAACCTTGCTTCTTGCATATCATGTGTTTTCCTTGTGGAAGTGTCATTGCCCTAGAATAATGCCTTTATACGGACAGCAAATATCATAGTGGGAATTATGTTTGGTATTTTATAACCTCATACACAGGGACTTGATAGTGTTTTTTAGAGCTTTATTGAGATGTACATATTTCAAGCATTCATATCCGAAAAGTAATTGCTTTAATAAAAATACTGTTTAGTGAAATTGTTATTGTGAATTTGCAAAACATTGGAATTGTTGTTCATCATTCGCTAATTGCTTTTCCTTAACATTTTAAGTAGGTGTTTTTAGCTCACCTGCCACAAAGTGCCAGAAGAGCTTATGGAATGGTGTGTTGTCTGTCGTCTGTCAACTTTTTCTTTGAAAACTTCTTCTTAAGAACTGGAGGTCTTTGGCCATGATGTGTCCAGTATATAGGTACCTAAAGCAGAGTGATATACAATATCCTCATATAAATGACCTTGATATACTTTCAAGGTCACAGGGGTCAAATATTTAAAAAAAACACCAACATTTAAACAACTTCTTCTGAATAACCAGGAGACCCAGAGTAAAGTTACTTGGCCAGTAGGTATCTGGCATGAGGTGTTATAAACTTTTCTCAAATAAATTACCTTGACCTACTTTCAAGATCACAAGGGTCAAATGTGTTTAAAACTTTTAAACATATTCTTCTTAAAAAACCAAGAGGCCCAGAGCAATGATATTTGGCCAGTAGGTACCTAGGACAGAGTGCTATGAATTTTCCTCAAATAGATGACCTGAACGTACTTTTAAGGTCACATGGGTCAAATATATAAAAACCTTTAAACAGCTTCTTCAGAATAACCAGGAGGCAGAGTAATATTACTTGGCCAGTAGGTACCTTGCGTGAGGTGCTATAAATTTCCTCAAATAAATGACCTTAACCTACTTTCATGATCACAAGGGTCAATTGTGTTAAAAACATTCAAATAACCTCTTTTGAATAACCAAGAGGCCTAAAGCAATGATATATGGCCAGTAGGTACCTGACAAAGATTGCTATCAATTTTCCTCAAATAAATGACCTTGACTTACTTTCAAGGTCGCCGGGGTCAAATATGTAAATATCTTTAAACGACTTCTGCTGTAATACCAGGAAGCCCTGGATGATGATATTTGAACATTAGCATGCTGGAATAGAGAAATATACAGTTTCAATTAGACTGGAACATTCTTATACCAAGGACCTCAATATATGGAAATATTTGCAAAATAACTTTTATTGAGAATATATTCCCATAATTGCTCAAACATTCAGGAGAGAAATACAGGCCCTCTGGGCCTCTTGTTTTCAATATTACAATTCACATAAATATTACTCCAGATTACTTGATTGCATTGGAACTGTTAGGTAAAATGAAATAAGCCCAGTATTATACACAAAATCTTCCATCACCAAGTGTCCTATAGATGTCCTGTCACTTACTGGCGTTATATATAACGGAAGCTGGTAGTCACTTCCTATCACATTTTGTTGTCAGAGTATCAGATGTGTGTGGGACAGAGTTGTTCGACTGTAAATTACAGTCGCACTGGATAGCGTTGGGACACAAATGGATGTAATTCAGACAGTGATGTGTCATTAAAACCAGATTATTTAATGTAGGAGTAGGACTATAAAGTTGCTGTCAGCTGCGCAGGATGCAAGTTGAGATTGTTCAAAACACAAGTAATCAGTTTAAACCAATCAGAAAACAGTGAGAATGCATGCTGGGTCATGTCCATAAGTGTCACTTTTGACTTGGATGAATTTCCGGTAGCATCTGTGATAAAGTTCAAAGGTCATGAGGAATCGACAAACTAAAACCATCTTCTTCAATAGATAGCTCACAAAAGTCATTAGGAACAATATATAGTCTGCAGCTATAATCCTCTACTATTTACACATATATCACAGTTCAAAAAAGTATAAATAAAACTTAAATAACTAAGAATTACAGTGAGGATTGTATGTTACGCTGGAAATAAATTGAAATAAAAAAGAGCTGAAGTGAAGTTAAAAATAATTCTATGCAAGCAGCAGAAAGACAACATGGTGTGATGCATGTATTTTTCATTTATTTTAGGAGGAATTTGCGTTGATTCTCAGCAGGACCTATGTGACTTGTCAATACCCCACATCAGCACTCCACTACTGATAGGAGGATATTCAGCCTAATTGATCGGCGACTCAATGGGTAGGTTTTAAATTAGGATATTTATCACGAATCTATTATCTCTGGTAATGCTCTCTGCTAAGAACTACACCCAGGATGACAATCAAAGAAGCAGCAATGTAATACAATGTTAAAGTTTACAATTCACCATATTTAGTTCTAATTATACACTTATGGGCGTGGATGACATCACACGCTGTGCCCTCTACGGAGTGATGTGAGTTAGTCCTACAACAATCAGATATTGACTACACCATCAGACATTGAACTACGTATATGTAACGTAGATCTGCAGGGTGTTTTAAAACAGAAAAAAAATATTGGCAGGCAAGGAAAACTGAAAATTTTGAATTAGTAAAGGGATGAATGTTAGAATATGTGAATTATTAGAAACTGACTGATATTGATACAGACACTGATGTAGACAACTCATAGGCTTACATCATGGATATTATCTGATGTTCTACATAAAACATGCCAAAAATTATTCTAGACCACCCAGCTGTACAACTGTACACTTCCATATGTTGGGGGTCGTTTTTCTGTAAAGGTCCGATTTATATTTGGGTTGGTGTTCAGTTTTACACTACAAAAATAGACATTCTTATGCTGTGGAATTATTGACTGAATCAATGCAAAAAAAAAAAAAAGAAATGTAAAAATATTGTCACACTATGAAATCAATACTGCAGTGGCACAGTCTTAGGGATGATTTACTTCACATACAGGAATTTCCAGTAGTCAGATATTCGCATGCTTAGTAATTCAGCTCCTAATAAAAGGGACTTCTCCACAACATACAAGTAATAATAATAAATAATATACAATATTTATACAGCGCCCTAAATAATATACAACATTTATATAGCGCCCTAAATAATATACAACATTTATATAGCGCCCTAAATAATATACAACATTTATATAGCGCCCTAAATAATTTGTAAAATTACTCTAAGGCGCTTTACAACATATGGTTAATAGTAATGTTTATAATTGTGAAAACAAAAAACAAAGGCTTACAATCACTTTTATACATTTAAGCAAGCAATGTGCACATAATTGAACAAATAAAAGGGTGGTATTTACATGGTGTCTTTGCAAAGATTCTAAAATGCAGACGTGAAGAGGTGAGTTTTTATGTCCCTCTTGAACTTGGCCTGGGTATTTGACTTCCTAGTAGCAGATGGTAAGCTATTCCACAACGTAGCCGAAACCCTCCCAAAGCATCTGTTTCTGTAGGTCACAGTACAAGGTTTTGGGACACACAACAAAGATTCTGACTCCGACCGCAGTGATCTTGACGGCTGATACAGGGTAACAAGCTCCTGTAGGTACTGAGGAGCTGTTCCATTCAGTGCCTTGTATGTGTATACCAGAATTTTGTACTGCGACCTGTATCGTACAGGTAACCAGTGCAACGAATAAAGCGCAGGTGTGATGTGCTCTCTCTTTCGAGTACGAGTAACTAGCCGTGCTGCAGTGTTCTGGACCCTCTGCAGACGACTAGTTAGTTTGTCAGATATACCACAGANTGCAAATGACTAGTTAGTTTGTCAGATATACCACAGAGCAGGGCTTTACCATAATCCAACCGAGAGGTAACAAGTGAATGCACCAAAATCTTGCATGCATCTGCAGTTAGAAACTGCCGAATACAGCCGATGTTCCTGATCTGGTAGTAACAGGATTTGGCANTTCAGTGATTGTCAGGTGTTCCTCTCTGTGATTGCCAGATGTTCCTTTCAGTGATTGTCAGGTGTTCCTCTCTGTGATGGCCAGATGTTCCTTTCAGTGATNGTAATAGCTTGTAGTAGGAAGATATTGGAATTTTAAGGAATAGGTGTTGATATGGCCCTGATTATAATTGAAATGCTTGTCAGATGTTCTTTTCTGTGATTGTCAGATGTTCTTTTCAGTGATTGTCAGGTGTTCCTCTCTGTGATTGTCAGATGTTCCTTTCAGTGATTGTCAGATGTTTTTTTCTGTGATTGTCAGATGTTCTTTTCTGTGATTGTCAGATGTTCCTTTCAGTGATTGTCAGATGTTCTTTTCTGTGATTGTCAAATGTTCTTTTCTGTGATTGTCAGATGTTCCTTTCTGTGATTGTCAGGTGTTCCTTTCTGTGATTGTCAGATGTTCCTCTCTGTGATTGCCAGATGTTCCTCTCAGTGATTGTCAGGTGTTCCTCTCTGTGATGTCCAGATGTTCCTCTCTGTGATGGCCAGATGTTCCTTTCAGGGATTGTCAGGTGTTCCTCTCTGTGATGTCCAGATGTTCCTCTCTGTGATGGCCAGATGTTCCTCTCTGTGATTGCCAGATGTTCCTCTCTGTGATTGCCAGATGTTCCTTTCAGGGATTGTCAGGTGTTCCTCTCTGTGATGGCCCGATGTTCCTCTCTGTGATTGCCAGATGTTCCTCTCTGTGATTGCCAGATGTTCCTCTCAGTGATTGTCAGGTGTTCCTCTGTCAGATGTTCTTTTCTGTGATTGTCATATGTTCTTTTCTGTGATTGTCAGATGTTCCATTCAGTGATTGTCAGATGTTCTTTTCTGTGATTGTCAGATGTTCCATTCAGTGATTGTCAGATGTTCTTTTCTGTGATTGTCATATGTTCTTTTCTGTGATTGTCAGATGTTCCTCTCTGTGATTGTCAGATGTTCTTTTCTGTGATTGTCATATGTTCTTTTCTGTGATTGTCAGATGTTCATTTCAGTGATTGTCAGATGTTCTTTTCTGTGATTGTCAAATGTTCTTTTCTGTGATTGTCAGATGTTCCTCTCTGTGATGGCCAGATGTTCCTTTCAGTGATTGTCAGATGTTCCCTTCTGTGGTTGTCAGATGTTCCTTTCTCATTTATCAGCCCTACAACATTCATCAATCAACATTCAAATTTTTTGCTTTTTCTTTTGGGTAATATTTTTTTACATTTTTTTTTTTTATGTAAAGATTTTAATAATGTTTTTAATATTTTGTTTAAAAATCTTAAAAATGATAGACCTGGTATTTTCTAGACACTGGGTAAGCACTTCTCCAATCCAACCCAAATACAGATCTCTTGTAAAACACCTGTAATACAGAGATGGATGAAGGGGATGTTACTCCAATAAGTGTTACCCAGGGATACCCAGGGGAAGGTTACCCGATTGGTAACTGGCCTGGATCCAAGGACTGACCCTGCAGTCTATCATCCACTCGTAAATCCAGTGGTGGTCATGGACAATTCTGCAACCAAGGGTGGATCAAGGGGAAGATAGTTAGAATCTTTCCCTGGGATTAGTGGATGGAATAAAGTTTGACCATACTTTGTACAGAATTACACAAATGACTATGACCAAATGACTCTTTATGTTATTCCGACAACTGAAATCAGATCACCACCCAAAGCGCACATTTACATCTGTATATACAGGTAGTTTAAAACAACATCATTCAATAGATCAGGTGAATAAATAATCAATAGTTGCATGATTATTATGACATTAAACAAACAACTAAGAGTGTTTGAGAAGAATTGTCATTTCACTGAAAACAAACGTTTGCTGGAGACTTGCTAAAGTTCTCAACTAATACCACTGTGTTTTCGGTAATAAGCATGATTTAAGCTAACTTGTTATGCAAGATATTGTCGTTGAAATAATAGCGGTTCCAGTAGTGGTCCAACAGATGGGGCCACGTGTATTAGGAAAATCAGTGCCAGTTGAAAAGACAGGCAACATTTTCTTTCTAGCATATTATGTTATCACACCTGCTGCACTGTTAATATGAGACTTATCCAGACCTGTGGTTCTGATAGAATTTTCCAGCTCCAATAAACCTGGAAATGTCCAGGGTCTGTAATCCTGGCACGGATCCAGGAGGTGTATCAAAGGGAGATTATCTCATTTGTAAAACAGGATGGTTGTTGTGGAGATCACTCTTATCAATAACCAAGGGTGGATCCAGGTAATCAAGTGGACATTACTAGTACTTCATTCAGTGACCCCTAGGGAAGAATCAGGGGAGGTAACTCCCATCTGTTGTCCTGGGACAAGTCCTGATGGAAAATATGATAGTTTAATATGTAGATAAAAAATTATTTATGATGATGTAACCCCTGTGTTGTGTGACCATTCTGTCACATGTGACTGACATGTTAGGATACAAAGAAGGCTAGATATGGACCCCAGTGTAGTGTGACCATTCTGTCACATGTGACTGACATGTTAGGGTACAAAGAAGGCTAGATATGGCCCCCAGTGTAGTGTGATTGTCCTGTCACATGTGGCTGACATATTAGGATACAAAGTAGGCTAGATGTGGACCCCAGTGTAGTGTGACCATCCTGTCACATGTGACTGACGGGTATTGCTACAAAGTAGGCTAGATATGGACGCCAGTGGAGTGTGATTATTCTTTCACATGTGAGTGACGTATATGCATGGATACAGAGAAGGCTAGATATAGACCCCTGTGTTGTGTGATTATCCTGTCACATGTGACTAACATATTAGGATACAAAGTAGGCTAGATGTGGACCCCAGTGTAGTGTGACCATCCTGTCACATGTGACTGACATGTTAGGGTACAAAGAAGGCTAGATATGGCCCCCAGTGTAGTGTGATTGTCCTGTCACATGTGACTGACGTGTACGCATGGATACAAAGAAGGCTAGATATGGACCCAAGTGTAGTGTGACCATTCTGTCACATGTGACTGACATATTAGGATACAAAGTAGGCTAGGTATAGACCCCTGTGTAGTGTGATTGTCCTGTCACATGTGACTGACGTGTATTGATACAAAGTAGGCTAGATATGGACCCCAGTGTAGTGTGATTATTCTTTCACATGTGACTGACGTATATGCATGGATACAAAGAAGGCTAGATATAGACCCCTGTGTAGTGTGATTATCCTGTCACATGTGACTGACGTGTATGCATGGATACAAAGAAGGCTAGATATGGACCCCAGTGTAGTGTGATTGTCCTGTCACATGTGACTGACATATTAGGATACAAAGTAAGCTAGGTTGGCTTGTAGTAACAGACCCCTGTCTAGCATGATTGCTTCGTCACATGTGACTGACGTGTATGTATACAGAGTAAGGTGAGTCTGGAACAGTCGACTCCCCCCTTTAGAGGGAATTTCTCCTGGCAGATACTCACTGCATCTCTGCACTATATATATATATATATATTTAAATGCTTCTGTTCTATTGTGTTCCTTGTGAAATTGAGTTACACATATTGATTGTGAGGCGACAGAGCTTGGACAGAAGAATACTAAAGAATAAGCCATGCCATTACACAGAGTAAGGGTATTTATTATCCTAGGACAGGCCCTATTTGTTTTCATTACATAATGAAATTATTGGTTTTTCAAATAAACTGCTATGTCAAGTTGTCAGAGGCTATTTAAGTAAATGTCCATAATAATTTAAAATGATCATCACTAGATGTAGTATCGATGACCTCTGTCGTCTCATCTTCCGGCTGTCCTCACAATTGTCAATTTAAACATTAAAGTAAATTTAATTGTAGCAAAACTTGATATTGAATGGCTCAAGTTATCGTAAAGAAAGCTGTGTGCAGAGCTGTTTGGTGACAATCAACAAATATGTTGAAATGTCTATTGAAATAATTGTAAGTTTGGAAATTCAATTTGCTTTGTTCTTGCCCATAGTATTATTGGATTTAAAACACATGCTCATATTACATTTGAATGGCTGCACAGAACAATTATCTGACTAAACAAATGGCTTTACACTTTACCAAAAAGCTTAGGAATCTCTTAATTGAAATGTATTTCGCCTGTCGGTATATAAATATGGAGCTGACATTTTTATGTATATATTTAGAAACTTAAATTTGTTAGTTAGATAAAACCTATTGAATAATTGCAACCTCTAACTGAATTACAAACAAGTCAATATTCAAATTCACCAATGAATGAAAGTGAAAATTCAAAATAAGAAAAAAATTCTCATTACCCCTAGCTAAATAACTGAGGGCCGTGTGCATGTGTTAGCGTTATATAGTACCAGCAATCAATACTGAAGGCATACAAACTGGTCTGTGTAGACTCGGTACTAGGCTGTGTTTAACCAAAGTGACATAAAACCAAATACACACTGTAGTTTTTATTTTATTTAGACATTCAGCTGGTTCTTTGGGTAGAATTATACCATATGACCAGCATCCTATGTTATGAACCGCTGGAGTGAGTCTCTTGCTGGATGATATCAAGTTGAGGAAACATCTCTTAGAAAGTCACTGGCCTCTAACAACAGTTAATCGTACCGGAGCTGCCTACGATCAAGCCATTTTATTTTATAGACCAGCGTGTTGCCACTCTCTGATGAAGAGATTCTGAAATTGTGCTCGGAAGTGGACATGAAGATGTGATTTGTTGTTTTATTTGTGGCTATGTTTGTGAGGTAGTTATAACAGTGATTTTCACTGCTCCTCATCAAAGCTAGATTTTATACTGATTTGTGGATCCCCTTACGTGTGCTGCTAGAGCTTTGAGTTCTGCTCTTGGATACATTGGTAACTCTTCACAGGTAAGCCCTCCCAAACACCTCACTACTGTCAATACTGACTCTCAAGTAGTCTCACATGTTTTATAGCTATTAATATTGGCATTTTCAAGTACAGTCAGGTATTTTGCATCATTGTGAAGTACCCTTTAGTATTAATATTGTACTGAAGCCAACATTAAAAGGTTTGAGCATTCTCAGGTAAATTGTTGTTAATTACATGTTGGGAAATCTCACTTTACAGTTACCATAATCACCAGGATCATTTCACCAACTTCAGGTTTTTATAAGCTGACATGGTATTGGCACATCAAATGAAAATATGAAAAAATCCAGAAATGCAATGTAAGCAATGTAATAAAAGTATTGTGTTCGACTTGAACTTGGGTGGCCTTAACAGATGTAGGTTTATTGTGGTTGTCCTGAACAGATGTAGGTTTATGGTTGTCTGAGTGGCCTTAACATATGTAGGTTTATTGTTGTCTGGGTGGCCTTAACAGCTGTTGGTTTATTGTTGTCTGGGTGGCCTTAACAGGTGTTGGTTTATTGTTGTCTGGGTGGCCTTAACAGCTGTTGGTTTATTGTTGTCTGGGTGGCCTTAACATATGTAGGATTATTGTGGTTGTCCTGAACAGATGTAGGTTTTTGGTTGTCTGAGTGGCCTTACCATATGTAGGTTTATTGTTGTCTGGGTGTCCTTAACAGATGTTGGTTTATTGTTGTCTGGGTGGCCTTAACAGCTGTTGGTTTATTGTTGTCTGGGTGGCCTTAACAGATGTAGGTTTATTGTTGTCTGGGTGGCCTTTACAGATGTGGGTTTATTGTTGTCTGGGTGGCCTTAACATATGTAGGTTTATTGTGGTTGTCCTGAACAGATGTAGGTTTATGGTTGTCTGAGTGGCCTTAACATATGTAGGTTTATTGTTGTCTGGGTGGCTTAACAGATGTAGGTTTATTGTTGTCTGGGTGGCCTTAACAGATGTAGGTTTATTGTTGTCTGAGTGGCCTTAACATATGTAGGTTCAGTGTTGTCTGGGTGGCTTAACAGATGTAGGTTTATTGTTGTCTTGGTGGCTTAACAGATGTAGGTTTATTGTTGTTTGGGTGGCCTTAACAGATGTGGGTTTATTGTTGTCTGGGTGGCCTTAACAGATGTAGGTTTATTGTGGTCTGGGTGGCTTAACAGATGTAGGTTTATTGTTGTTTGGGTGGTCTTAACAGATGTTGGTTTATTGTTGTCTGGGTGGCCTTAACAGATGTGGGTTTATTGTTGTCTGAGTGGCCTTAACATATGTAGGTTCAGTGTTGTCTGGGTGGCTTAACAGATGTAGGTTTATTGTTGTCTGGGTGGCCTTAACAGATGTAGGTTCATTGTTGTCTGGGTGGCTTAACAGATGTAGGTTTATTGTTGTCTTGGTGGCTTAACAGAGGTATGTTTATTGTTGTCTGGGTGGCCTTAACAGATATAGGTTTATTGTTGTCTGGGTGGCCTTAACAGATGTAGGTTTATTGTTGTCTGAGTGGCTTTAACAGATGTAGGTTTATTGTTGTCTGGGTGGCCTTAACAGATGTTGGTTTATTGTTGTCTGAATGTCCTTAACAGATGAAGGTCTATTGTCATTTGTGTTGCCTTATTAGATGACCATGTTTGATTATTGTTACCATGGTTGCTTCAGTCATTACCATGGTTGCTTCAGTAATTACCATGGTTGTATTAATTGGTACCATGGTTGCTTCAGTCATAACCATGGTTGCTTTAGTCATTACCATGGTTGCTTCAGTCATTACCATGGTTGTATTAATTGGTACTATGATAGCTTCAGACATTACCATGGTGTTGCTTCAGTCATTACCATGGTTGCTTCAGTCATTATGTGTTAGTCATTTCCAGGTACCATGATTGATTCAGTCATAACCATTGTTGTTTTATATGTAGCCATGATTGCTTCAGCCATTACCATGGTTGTTTTAGCTGTAACCATGATTGCTTCAGCCATGACCATGGTTGTTTTATCTGTAACCATGATTGCTTCAGTCACTACCATGGTTGTTTTATCTGTAACCAAGGTTGCTTTAGTCATTACCATGGTTGCTTTAGTCATTACCATGGTTGTGTTAGTCATTTCCATGGTTGTGTTAGTCATTTCCATGGTTGTGTTAGTCATTACCATGGTTGTGTTAGTCATTTCCATGGTTGTGTTAGTCATTACCATGGTTGTGTTAGTTGTTACCATGGTTGCTTTATTCATTTCCATGGTTGCTTTAGTCATTACCATGGTTGCTTTAGTCATTACCATGATTGTGTTAGTCATTTCCATGGTTGTGTTAGTCATTTCCATGGTTGCTTTAGTCATTATCATGGTTGTGTTAGACATTACCATGGTTGTGTTAGTTGTAACCATGGTTGTGTTAGTTGTTACCATGATTGTGTAGTCATTACCATGGTTGTGTTAGTTGTTACCATGGTTGCTTTCTATGGTTGTGTTAGTTGTTACCATGGTTGCTTTAGTCATTTCCATGGTTGCTTTAGTCATTTCAATGGTTGTGTTAGTCATTTCCATGGTTGTGTTTGTCATTTCCATGGTTGTGTTAGTCATTTCCATGGTTGCTTTAGTCATTATCATGGTTGTCTTAGTCATTACCATGGTTGTGTTAGTTGTAACCATGGTTGTGTTAGTTGTTACCATGATTGTGTAGTCATTACCATGGTTGTGTTAGTTGTTACCATGGTTGCTTTATTCATTTACATGGTTGCTTTAGTCATTACCATGGTTGCTTTAGTCATTACCATGATTGTGTTAGTCATGTCCATGGTTGTGTTAGTCATTACCATGGTTGTGTAAGTTGTTACCATGATTGTGTTACTCATTACCATGGTTGTGCTAGTTGTTACCATGGTTGCTTTAGTCATTTCCATGATTGTGTTAGTTGTTACCATGATTGTGTTAGTTGTTACCATGGTTGTGTTAGTGTGTTAGTTGTAACCATGATTGTGTTAGTTGTTACCATGATTGTGTTAGTCATTACCATGGTTGTGTTAGTCATTTCCATGGTTGTGTTAGTCATTTCCATGGTTGCTTTAGTCATTATCATGGTTGTGTTAGTCATTACCATGGTTGTGTTAGTTGTAACCATGATTGTGTTAGTTGTTACCATGATTGTGTTAGTCATTTCCATAGTTGTGTTAGTCGTAACCATGGTTGCTTTAGTCATTACCATGGCTGTGTAAGTTGTTACCAAGATTGTGTTAGTCGTTACCATGGTTGCTTTAGTCATTTCCATGGTTGTGTTAGTTGTTACCATGATTGTGTTAGTCATTACCATGGTTGTGTAAGTTGTTACCATGATTGTGTTACTCATTACCATGGTTGTGTTAGTTGTTACCATGGTTGCTTTGGTCATTTCCATGGTTGCTTCAGTCATTTCCATGGTTGTGTTAGTCATTACCATGGTTGTGTTAGTTGTTACCGTGGTTGCTTTATTCATTTCCATAGTTGTGTTAGTTGTTACCATGGTTGCTTTCCATGGTTGTGTTAGTTGTTTCCATGGTTGCTTTGGTCATTTCCATGGTTGCTTCAGTCATTTCCATGGCTGTGTTAGTCATTTCCATGTTTGTTTTAGTCATTTCCATGGTTGTGTAAGTCATTTCCATGGTTGTGTTAGGCATTACCATGGTTGTGTTAGTCGTTACCATGGCTGTGTTAGTCATTTCCATGTTTGTTTTAGTCATTTCCATGGTTGTGTAAGTTATTACCATGATTGTGTTAGTCATTTCCATGGTTGGGTTAGTTGTTACCATGGTTGCTTTGGTCATTTCCATGGTTGCTTCAGTCATTTCCATGGTTGTGTTAGTTGGTACCATGGTTGCTTTATTCATTTCCATGGTTGCTTTAGTCATTGCCATGTTTGTGTTAGTCATTTCCATGGTTGGGTTAGTTGTTACCATGGTTGCTTTGGTCATTTCCATGGTTGCTTCAGTCATTTCCATGGTTGTGTTAGCTGTTACCATGGTTGCTTTATTCATTTCCATGGTTGCTTTAGTCATTGCCATGTTTGTGTTAGTCATTTCCATGGTTGTGATAGTTGTTACCATGGTTGCTTTATTCATTTCCATAGTTGTGTTAGTTGTTACCATGGTCGCTTTATTCATTTCCATGGTTGCTTTAGTCATTGCCATGTTTGTGTTAGTCATTTCCATGGTTGCGTTAGTTGTTACCATGGTTGCTTTCCAAGGTTGAGTTAGTTGTTACCATGGTTGCTTTGGTCATTTCCATGGTCGCTTCAGTCATTTCCATGGTTGTGTTAGTCACATGGTTGTTTTAGTCGTTACCATGCTTGCTTTAGCCATTACCATGGCTGTGTAGGTTGTTTCCATGATTGTGTTAGTCATTACCATGGCTGTGTTAGTCATTTCCATGGTTGCTTTAGTATTTCCATGGTTGTGTTAGTCATTACCCATGGTTGTGTTGGTCATTTCCATGGTTGTGTTTGTCATTTCCATGGTTGTGTTAGTCGTTACCATGGTTGTGTTAGTCATTACCATGATTGTGTTAGTCGTTACCATGGTTGTGTTAGTCATTACCATGGTTGTGTTAGTCGTTACCATGGTTGCTTTAGTCATTACCATGGTTGTGTTAGTCGTTACCATGGTTGTGTTAGTCATTACCATGGTTGTGTTAGTCATTACCATGGTTGTGTTAGTCGTTACCATGGTTGTGTTAGTCATTACCATGGTTGTGTTAGTCATTACCATGGTTGTGTTAGTTGTTACCATGGTTGTGTTAGTCATTACCATGGTTGTGTTAGTCATTACCATGGTTGTGTAAGTTGTTACCATGAATGTGTTACTCATTACCATGATTGCTTCAGTCATTTCCATGGTTGTGTTAGTCATTTTCATGGTTGTGTTAGTCATTTCCGTGGTTGTGTTAGTCATTTCCATGGTTGTCCATCGTTGCTTTAGTCATGCTTTAGTCATTTCCATGGTTGTGATAGTCATTTCTATGGTTGTGTTAGTTGTTACCATGGTTGCTTTAGTCATTTCCATCGTTGCTTTAGTCATTTCCATGGTTGTGTTAGTCATTTTCATGGTTGTGTAAGTCATTTCCATCGTTGTGTTAGTCATTTCCATGGTCGGTAAGTCATTTCCATGGTTGTGTTAGTCATTTCCATGGTTGTGTTAGTTGTTACCATGATTGCTTCAGTCATTACCATGGTTGTGTTAGTCATTTTCATGGTTGTGTAAGTCATTTCCATCGTTGTGTTAGTCATTTCCATGGTCGGTTGGTCATTTCCATGGTTGTGTTAGTCATTTCCATGGTTGTGTTAGTCATCTTATGGTTGTGTTAGTCATTATCATGGTTGTGTTAGTTGTTACCATGGTTGCTTTAGTCATTTCCATGGTTGCTTAAGTCATTTCCATGGTTTTGTTAGTCATTTCCATGGTTGTGTTAGTCATTTCCATGGTTGTTTTAGTCATTTCAATGGTTTTGTTAGTCATTTCCATGGTTGTGTTAGTTGTTACCATGATTGCTTCAGTCATTTCCATAGTTGCTTTAGTCATTTCTATGGTTGTGTAAGTCATTTCCATGGTTGTGTAAGGTGTTACCATGCTTGTGTTACTCATTACCATGATTGCTTCAGTCATTTCCATGGTTGGGTTAGTCTTTTCCATGGTTGTTTAGTTGTTACCATGATGGCTTCAGTCATAACCGTTGTGTTAGTCATTACCATGGTTGTGTAAGTTGTTACCATGGCTGTGTTAGTCATTTCCATCGTTGTGTTAGTTGTTACGATGGGTGCTTTAGTCATTTCTATGGTTGTGTAAGTCATGTCCATGGTTGTGTAATTCATTTCCAATGGTTGTGTTAGTCATTACCATGGCTGTGTAAGTTGTTACCATGATTGTACCATGGTTGTGTAAGTTGTTACCATGGCTGTGTTAGTCGTTACCATGGTTGTGTTACTTGTTACCATGATTGTGTGAGTCATTTCCATGGTTGAGTTAGTTGTTACCATGATTTTGTTAGTCATTACCATGGTTGCTTTATTCATTTCCATGGTTGTGGTGGTTGTTACCATGATTGTACCATGGTTGTGTAAGTCGTTACCATGATTGTGTTACTCATTACCATGATTGCTTCAGTCATTTCCATAGTTGCTTTAGTCATTTCTATGGTTGTGTAAGTCATGTCCATGGTTGTGTAATTCATTTCCATGGTTGTGGTTAGTCGTTACCATGGTTGCTTTCCATGGTTGCGTTAGTTGTTACAATGGTTGCTTTAGTCATTACCATGGTTGCTTTATTCATTTCCATGGTTGTGTTAGTTGTTACCATGGTTGCTTTCCATGGTTGTGTTAGTTGTTACAATGGTTGCTTTAGTCATTTCCATGGTTGTGTTAGTTGTTACCCTGATTGTGTCAGTCATTTCCATGGTTGTGTTAGTTGTTACCATGGTTGCTTTATTCATTTCCATTGTTGTGTTAGTTGTTACCCTGATTGTGTCAGTCATTTCCATGGTTGTGTTCGTTGTTACCATGGTTGCTTTATTCATTTCCATGGTTGTGTTAGTTGTTACCATGGTTGCTTTAGTCATTTCTATGGTTGTGTTAGTTGTTACCATGGTTGCTTTATTCATTTCCATTGTTGTGTTAGTTGTTACCCTGATTGTGTCAGTCATTTCCATGGTTGTGTTAGTCATTACCATGGTTGTGTTAGTTGTTACCATGGTTGCTTTAGTCAGTTCCATGGTTGTGTTAGTTGTAACCATGATTGTGTTAGTCATTTCCATGGTTGTGTTAGTCATTACCATGGTTTTGTTAGTTGTTACCATGATTGCTTGAGTCATAACCATGGTTGCTTTAGGCATTTCCATGGTTGTGTGAGTCATTTCCATGGTTGTATGGTTGCTTTAGTCATTACCATGGTTGTCATGGTTGTGTTAGTCAATGCCATGGTTGTGTTAGTGGTTACCATGGTTGTGTTAGTTGTAAACATGATTGTGTTAGTCATTACCAGTCATTTCCATGGTTGTTTTAGTCATTTCCATGGTTGGGTAAGTCATTTCCATGGTTGCGTAAGTCATTTCCATGGTTGCGTAAGTCATTTCCATGGTTGTGTTAGTTGTTACCATGATTGCTTCAGTCATAACCATGGTTGCTTTAGTCATTTCCATGGTTGTGTAAGTCATTTCCATGGTTGTGTTAGTCATTTCCATGGTTGTGTAAGTCATTTCCATGGTTGTGTAAGTCATTTCCATGGTTGTGTTTGTCATTTTCATGGTTGTGTTAGTTGTTACCATGATTGTGTTAGTCATTTCCATGGTTGTGTTAGTCATTACCATGGTTGTGTTAGTCATTACCATGGTTGTGTTAGTCGTTACCATGGTTGTGTTAGTCAATACCATGGTTGTGTTAGTTGTTACCATGGTTGCTTCAGTCATTTCCATGGTTGCTTTAGTCATTTCCATGGTTGTGTTAGTTATTTTCATGGTTGTGTTAGTCATTTCCATGGTTGTGTTAGTCATTTCCATGGTTGTGTTAGTTGTTACCATGATTGCTTCAGTCATAACCATGGTTGCTTTAGTCATTTCCATGGTTGTGTAAGTCATTTTCATGGTTGTGTTAGTCATTTCCATGGTTGTGTAAGTCATTTCCATGGTTGTGTTTGTCATTTCCATGGTTGTGTTAGTCATTTTCATGGTTGTGTTAGTCGTTTCCATGGTTGTGTTAGTCATTTCCATGGTTGTGTTAGTCATTTCCATGGTTGTGTTAGGTGTTACCATGATTACTTCAATCATTACCATGGTTGCTTTAGTACTTTTTGGTGATAATTATATATACTCACATATACACCATAGCTATATAACCCAGTTATAAGCACTGTGTGTTTACCAGGTTCTAATCAGATACATTCATCCTGATGCATGTTGTCTCTGTACGCAGAAATTTCCTTTCAACATTTGCTTAGAAATATGTATTTTTTTTAAAAAAAAATATCAATGGTTATTTGAGGCCAACAATCTTTTGATGAAGGCGTTTTGCTGCAAATATAAATAGTCTAGTTTTCCTCACAAAGGTGGTAAATATGAAATATATATAGGATATGTTTTTTTTCGTAAATATTTCATGACTAAGTTTTACTTTGAGCCAATCATCTAGGTCTCTGCGTCCCTACCCCTTCCTGAAAATTGAAATAAGATGTATAAAAAAGTTCAATGATATCAGTCCGCTATATTTAAGAACTATGGTGAACGCTTGATCGTGCGAAGGTCAGTTGTTTCTGATTCAGAATGGGAGAAGCAGCATCCGATGCAGACATTGTACTTCTGCTGACCTTGGAGAAATGCGATCAATCTCTAGAAAAAGCTAGCGTGTTAATATAAAGTATAGATCTTGATCTCTTCCACTTCAGGTTTGTGTATCAGCATTCGTGTATGGGTGCTGCACCAATCACTCGTGATGTATCACTTTCATTGCAAACACAACCTATCGAATAACATTTTGCCAACTTTCATAAACCTCCGAAACCAAAAACTGTAGATCTGTATTATTGGTTTTCCAGTATAAGTTAAGGAGCAAGCCTGTCAAACTTAATCTCTTTATACTGTGTGCCAAACATACTGGTGGTGGTGTTTTGTACTGGAGCCCTGTCTATCAGAGTAGGTTGTAATGTTGATCCCTCTACAGAAACACAATACCCAAACGTTCAGTATGCAGGTTATAAACTATGTTTTACTCCAGGGCAAAGATCAACAGGTTGAAATGTGTATCCTTATGACCAAATTCTAGAGTTGTTTGAATCGCTCACACATGTAAATTATATCAGGACAATTAGAGTCTCAGTCTGATGGCATGGTCTATGTCGACTCTGTCCAGCACCCTACTCCCAGAGTGGATATTACTGGTACAGCTGGCAATGAAGACCAGTTATACAGCTCGGTATTAGCTTTTACTGAAATACAGTACAAGGTTATTACAAGGTTATCTCTTAAACAGATCATATTCGTAACATACATTTTCAGGCATAAAATGTGTTACAATGTCAAATTCTTGATAGTCTTACATTTGTTGATAATAAGAAAAAGGATGTTTTAAGGAGTTGAACAGCAACTGAACTCTATATTTCATCAACACAGCAGTGTTGTAAATAGTCCAAGGTAACAGGAGGTGACGTAAACTATTGAGATAGAGAGGGTTATTTTTGGTATGGTACAAGCTGTAAAGTTCAAAGACTGTGTTCTTTCAAAGAGAGTATGTCAACTTTTTTTCACCTAAACATGGATATTTTCACTTTTAAGTGAACAAGATGACTTCAGCACTTTTCACAGAAATGAAGACATGTTTTTAGCTCACCTGGCCCGAAGGGCTAAGTGAGCTTATCCCATGGTGCAGCGTCCGTCATCCGTCGTCCGGCGTACGGCGTCCGGCGTCCGTTAACTTTTTCCTTTAAAATGCTACTTGTCCTGAATGGCTCAGAGGATTTTGACCAAATTTGGTCAGGAGCATCATTGGCCAAAGGGTTCTCAGTTTTGTATAAACGGAGGGTATAACCCCCCTGGGGGCAGAGGGGCGGGGCCAAATAAGGGGAAAATAGGTAAATCTTTAAAAATGTTCTTCTTCTCAACCAATTGAAGGATTTTGACCAAATTTGTCCTAGAGCATCTTTGGACAAAGGAGACTCAAGTTTGTATAAACGGAGGGTGTGGGCCTTCTGGCGGCATAGGAGCGGGGCCCAATAGGGGAAATAGAGGATTTTTTTTCTCCTACTATACAAGTGAAGGGATTTAAACCAAATGCAGTCTGAAGCATGCTTAGGGAGAAAAGAATCAATTTTGTTTAAACTGAGGTGTGTGGATTCCCCTTCTTTGGGGCAGATTAGTGGGGCCCATTAGGGGAAATAGAGGAAAACATTAAAGATCCTTCTCCTTCTGTACCGTTGAAGGGATTTTAACCTAACCAAACTTGTTTTAGAGAATCTTTGGGCAAAGGGAATTGAATATTTATAAATGGAAGATGCAACTTTGTTACTTGTACTCCTTTGATAAACCTGAATGGTACTCAGCAGGTTTTAAATTGAAAAATAAAATACCAGGTGAGCTATTAAGGCCCCTCTTGTTTGTTATGCATTGTGATATAAGCAGTTACAAAACCTTCAATCCTGTGTCGTTGAAAGTTATTGAAATGTATCTTAAGTCAGTTGATTATTGTGAAGGCCATAGGTGTGTAATAGGTCGAGGAATAGTGATAAAGATAGTGCCGTCACTGGGGCTCGAACACGCGACCCTTGGCTCTCCAGCCTGATGCTCTACCGCTGAGGTAAAGGGAAATTCCCTACAGCTGACGCTTGTAAGGCAACCTAATCAATGCACATCTTTTACACTTTTCCCCCCTTTTTTCTAACACCAACCCAGGTTCTTTGACTCCCTGCCAAGGGTTCTCCTACCTTGAACAGGGAGGGTCAACGGCAACAATTTGTAATAAGACGAGGAATAGTGATAAAGATAGTGCCGTCTCTGGGGCTCCAACCTGTGACCCTTGGCTCTCCAGCCCCATGCTCTACTGTTGAGCTGAAGGGAAATTCCCTACAGCTGACTCTTGTAAGGCAACCTAATCAATGCACATCTTTTGCAGGTGTAGGGAATTCTCAATTAAATGAAGTTTTCAGCGTTTAAGGCAAAGTTTAAAAGGTGATTAGTCTAATGTGTTCAAGGAATTTAGTGTTTGAAACTTAACTTGTCATTTACAATACCTTGGTCCTGTATACAAAACAGACCTCATTACAATATCTCAGTCGGAGTGCACAACTTGACAACATTTACACCCAGCAAACTAAATCAATTGCTTAGTTTTTGTTTATAAACTTGTTAGAATTAAATTGTGGAATAATATACTGCCATATAAGTGCTGGGTAACACAGAACTTCGCTGGACTCTTTGCACGGACGTTGGATCTCCCATTCCCCATATTATATACTGCCATGTAGTTTGATGCAAGTATGCATTAGAATTGAAGGAATTCTGATCATGAAAAACAATTGTATTATGAAGCGACTCACCAAAAATCAAATACTAAATAGTTTTAGAATTCTGAAATCCTGCAGAAATTGATCTGCATGCCCTGCGATCATGAAAGAATTTTGACTTAAGTTCAAGTATTGTCTCTTAAATTTCAGTTCCAAGTCAATATGTGATATTATATGTATTTTCAATATAGACTTTAATAAATTAAAAATAGTAACCAAGAGAAATACTGTATACCAGAAATGGAAACGAAGAGAAATACTGTATACCAGAAATGGTAACCAAGAGAAACACTGTATACCAGCAATGGTAACCAGGAGAAATACTGTATACCAGAAATGGTAACCAAGAGAAATACTGTATACCTGAAATGGTAACCAGGAAAAATACTGTAGACCAGAAATGGTAACAAAGAGAACCCCGGTATACCAGCAATGGTAACAAGGAGAAATACTGTATACCAGAAATGGAAACGAAGAGAAATACTGTATACGAGCAACGGTAACCAGGAGAAACACTGAATACCAGAAATGGTAACCAAGAGAAACAATGTATACCAGCAATGGTAACCAGGCGAAATACTGTATACCTGAAATGGTAACCAGGAGAAACTCTGTATACCAGAAATGGGAACTAGGAGAAATACTGTATCCCAGTAATGATAACCAGCAGAAATACTGTAAAGCAGAAATGGTAACCATGAGAAATACTGTATACGAGCAACGGTAACCAGGAGAAACTCTGTATACCAGAAATGGGAACTAGGAGAAATACTGTGTACCAGTAATGATAACCAGGAGAAATACTGTAACGCAGAAATGGTAACCAGGAGAAATACTGTATACCAGTAATGATAACCAGGAGAAATACTGTAAAGCAGAAATGGTAACCAGGAGAAACACTGTATACCAGAAATGTTTGTTTGTTGTAGTTTAACTTTGTAGTTTAACAAATACAGATTTTACCAGCGTAGGGGCAAGTTTGACTGGGAAAGTTTCCTTCATGCAGTATTTATTTCAATGCCATTTGATATTTGGACTTGCGTCTAAGACCGTCTCATAATCTTGATATTATGGACTAAATAACAATGCTACCCAGTGAATATTGACTATATCATGAACCATTCCATTATATTGGCTTGGCCTCCTGTGTCAGTGACAGAAATTTAAGACTGGATAGACTATCATCAACACTGACCCCTGAGTATAGAAAGACTGACAGAAACTTTGTCCAAAAATGGGAGCCGATAGCTTTTCAATTAACTGTTTCATCATGCCGACTGTAACGGTGGGTCTGGTAGACAGTGTACAACTCATCTACCACAAATGATAGACTTCTACATACAGCCTGCTCCACACACTGCTCAATAATGGCACAGTCTATTCTTTGATATAGCTCATTCCATAAGGAAGATTAGGGGAGGAAGGATTGATGCAGGACACTGTCATTATTGCCCGGAGACGGGAAGCTACCGACAAGTCTGTAAGATGCGCTGTACATATTGAATTATTTTCATGACTTTAAATGTATTTAGACTATTTAGAACACTGAACATAAGAAGGGATAGAAAAAATGGCAATTGCTGGTATTGATGTGTTGGCTAATGCTTCCCAATTGAAATAGCTTGTCATTTGTAGGTTGAGTATGCAGTATAGGATGTGGATACTGTTCCACTGCTGGCTTCCCCTCTCTGACTGATAGGGAAGGAACAATTTGTAAGTTGAAGAGAGATTCTATTAGTCGGTTTATCCTGTCAGATATTGTATTAAAATCAAACCCTTTTGTTTTTGTGAAGATAGTTTCCATCCACCAATGAAGAATGCTTGGTCTGAACAATTTATTTGATTTCAGATTTTTACCATCTTTCATCTTTGTAACTGGATTCAGAAGACCTAATCTAATTAAGGTTATATCGTACCTTACACATTATATCTATAGGAGTTATCTCCCTTTAATAATTGCATTGTCTCATAATTCAGAATTACCTAGCTACAGTGTATGTAATCTGTGAGAGTATATTTATTGACTTTTCAACTTCATCATTGAATAATTAACAAAGTTCAAAATACCATCCATGAAAATAAATACATTACTATTCACCTTTCACATTTTGGAACTCTCTTTGAGAAAAGGTAATATAGTAGTTAGGAAACATATATCTTTAAATGGTTGGCTGATATACAATATTTGTGATCATAATTCATTCATATTATTTTATTTTGAGTAGAGAGTCCCACCTATGATCAGGCATGGAAAGGTTTTTTTCCAGTTGAGTTTTTGTGGTATTTTCTTTGTATCATGCAAAAGAAATGATAGGTTTTGGGTTTTACTTAGGGAATTTGAATATTTTAAATTATTCTCAGTAAAATGTAAAAAAAAGTACTGTCATAGAATATCAGATCTGGTAGTGAAGAGGATAAGCTCCCTGTTTTATAATCAAGAGGTCCAGGGGTCAAATATTTGTGGCAGAGGTAAATGGGCCAGCAACTAAAAATCAGAAAAATGCTGGACAAAATTGTTGGATCTCTTTTTCGTCAGAGTAACAACACACAGCGCTGGAAACCTATACCTTAATTGAACTTATTGAAATAGTCATATGTAACACTAAGTTTTTACTTGTATTTTATGTTATTAAATTTTTTGTTTCCATCCAATCAACAAGTGAACGTACTACTTTCTGTTGACTGCGATGTATAATCGATCATCTTCATCAGACATTAGATTAGTTGTGGCATTTTGTTCCTTAATTATGGTTATGAATTACATAGGTTTAAAATTGAAAATAATGAGTGAAAACATTCGTAAACAATACCTTACCTTTACCACTTTCTGCAAAGCTGTTTTAGAAAAAAACAACCCAGACAAGGTACAAGGGCTAACTTAATAAAAAAAACACAGCATGTACTATACTGCTGAAGTGAACTTTGCCCTATAACCTTTCCCCTATAAAGTGCTCTGAAGTGTAAGTCCTCGCTTACTATCAGAACTGGTCATAAAAGACCTGTACACAATTAAACCTCCACTCATCCCAAATCTTCCCAGTTCTAGTTATTGCTAGTAATAAAACAAGGGCTATTGAACTGATATTGGCCAATCTAAACCCCAATAATTGACGGGATTTACAAATTGCCTTTATTCTTGTATGCTACTAATCAAAATGTTCAGTAAACAAATTCAGGTTAAGCTAATAAAAAGGTTGATTACATTTTAGTTAAAACAACAAAAAGTGTATAATCTTCGTTACTTATAATGATTAGACATTCTGCCTTATATTACTAGTGTTGTGATGATATTGAAAGTACATGTACTTGTGGTAACCAGGTCTACACAGCCTGCCACCCTGAGATACAGACCTGTTACTGCCATAAATCAATACACTTGACTTGTTTCAGTGATTTGTGTATGATGGTTCAGTGATTTGTGTCTGATGGTTCAGTAATCACTAGACCATTTTGTGTCAAGTAGACAGTCTGCACAGGAAGTGCAGACATTGTACAGACATGTATTATGGGATAGTTGGTGGCCACGACCACCAGATATTTTAGGAGTAGAACAGGATTACAAGGAATAAAAAACTGCGGAACAGTGACAGAATAACGTTTGTCTGGAACCTGTGTTTTATATGATAGAGAGGGAGATGGAGTTGTCTAGAAGCTTGAGTCCTGTGTTTTGTATGTTAGAGAGAGGGGGAGTTGTTTGGAAGCTCGAGTCCTGTGTTTTGTATGTTAGAGGGAGGGTGAATTGTCTGGAAGCTTGCATCCTGTTTTGTATGTTAGAGAGAGAGGGGGAGTTGTGTAGAAGCTTGAGTCCTGTGTTTTGTATGTTAGAGAGGGAGGGGGAGTTGTCTAGAAGCTTGAAACCTGTGTTTTGTATGTTAGAGAGGGAGGGGGAGTTGTCTAGAAGCTTGAAACCTGTGTTTTGTATGTTAGAGAGGGAGGGGGAGTTGTCTAGAAGCTTGAGACCTGTGTTTTGTATGTTAGAGAGGCAGAGGGAGTTGTCTAGAAACTAGAGTCCTGTGTTTTGTATGTTAGAGAGGCAGAGGGAGTTGTCTAGAAACTATAGAGTCCTGTGTTTTGTATGTTAGAGAAATGTGGAGTTGTCTAGAAGCTTGAGTCCTGTGTTTTGTATGTTAGAGAAAGGGGGAGTTGTCTGGAAGCTTGAGTCCTGTGTTTTGTATGTTAGAGAGAGAGGGGGAGTTGTCTGGAAGCTTAAGTCCTGTGTTTTGTATGTTAGAGAGAGAGGGGGAGTATTCTGGAAGCTAAAGTCCTGTGTTTTGTTTGTTAGAGAGAGAGGGGGAGTATTCTGGAAGCTTGAGTCATGTGTTTTGTATGTTAGAAAGAGAGTTAATTGTCTGGAAACTTGAGTCCTGTGTTTTGAAAGATTTAAAAAAAAAAAATGTCCATAAAACAATAACAGAAGTAAAATATATTAAAGTTTGAAATGTGAAATATCTGAAATGTCAAAAAAAAGTTTAATGTTGTAACCATTAAACATTTCAAGGGAGATAACTCTAACACAAAATCACTTCTATCAAGAGGAAGATATGTATATAGTGAAGCATTTAATGAAAATAAGTTGGTGCTAGTGAATACTAAAAGTGAAAATGTTTTAATCTCATTCTTATTGTCTTAAAGTCCCTAATATAAGTAGATATACAATAGAGTGAGTACCTGTGCTTGCATTATTGTGACTAAACTCAGTCTACATCAAAATAAACTGTTTTCATTTTAATCACATGAGTTGTCCATAGAAATATTGCAGAAATACCAACTTTTTGTTTTGCTGGTGAAAGAGGTTGAAAAAATGCAAGTGAAAAATATCTTTAAAAGCATGTAAAGCATGCCACATCTGCCTGAAGATATATTATTGTATAGTTTCTAAGTAAAACAGAACAAAAAGCTATTTATTGACAGCAACACTGAATGCCAATTTCATTCTTCTTCAGATAACTTCCCTAGAACTGCAAGATTATTAGTCACACGAACATGGGTATTGTTCTTTAAGTGTTACAGTTCACATGGATTATATTGGTGTCATGTTATTCATGGCTTACAAGTCTTTGCTCTGAGCCTACACTGGCAGCTCCTGTTTGAGTCTGAATTTGATAGCTTTCACATGTATACATGTACTGATAATTTGATGAAATTGAATGAATTTTATATCTCGCTGTTAGAATTGTAATAAAAGACTTAAATAATACATGGTGTTAAGCCTTTAATGGCAGCATTTAGACGTCTTGGCAATTTTCACAAAAGAGCACCATTTTAGGTTTAGCGATTTACTGTCTAAGTTCTCCGTCTTGAAACTGAAGTAAGATTAAGAATATGTTTATAACAAGGGGTGCTCTTAAATAACATCCAGAATACAAATAGCTATTGGCATTCTGAATCAATTGTCCTGTATATACCTATATTGAATAAATTGTTCATGACCTATAACTATTTCCAGGATAAGGTGTGACTTTGTATTAAGCCTTGTGATGTGTGCTGGCCGTTGCTTTAAATGTCATCTTTACAGAAACTTTACAGGCACTGGAATAGAAAAAAACTATCGCCTAACAGCTCTGGAGTGACATTACCTAGCCATGGTTGTATGTTATTTGAAATTTGCAAGGTGCCATTATATCTATATAAATATATTCAATTTTCTAGCTAGGACTGCCTAACTTGATAATAATTAGAAAAAAAAGTGTAGTCATCAGTTTGAAATGAATTTGAAGAGATTAGACGGTATTATCCATCATGTGATTCTCCAGAAATACAGTACAGACGTGGGGACTGTAATTTATCATATCAACAAATGTTTTAAAGAGAAAGTTTCATGAGATTATCAGTGATCGGGTGAGCAGGGCTTTAACTAATGGTAGAAACATAGCTATGACATATTAACTATGTATTGGGGAATTGAAGTATTTTACATTTGCCAAATGGGTTTTGGCTTGTGAACAGAAATAGAGAAGTTTCAGGAAGCCAATATTAATGCTAATGTTTGCCAACAGGTTGGAATGGTATCGTACAGTTGATGGTGCATGGTTAATTGTGTTGTTTCGGCAGTTACATGGAGTGGATACTGTACGAGGGCTTTAATAGGAATTGAGACTTCAATAATGCCTTCTTGAAATACTGATCATGGAAATAGGATGTTTTAGCTTTGAATACAAATGTGTTCTGGTTCAGCTAGTCCTGTGTTCTGGTTCAGCCAGTCATGTGTTCTGGTTCAGCTGGTCCTGTGTTCTGGTTCAGCTAGTCCTGTGTTCTGGTTCAGCCAGTCCTGGGTTCTGGTTGAGCTAGTCCGGTGTTCTGGTTCAGACAGTCATGTGTTCTGGTTCAGACAGTCATGTGTTCTGGTTCAGCTGGTCCTGCGTTCTGGTTCAGCCAGTCATGTGTTCTGGTTCAGCTCGTCCTGTGTCCTGGTTCAGCCAGTCCTGGGTTCTGGTTGAGCTAGTCCGGTGTTCTGGTTCAGCTAGTACTGTGTTCTGGTTCAGCCTGTCATGTGTTCTGGTTCAGCTCGTCCTGTGTTCTGGTTCAGCCAGTCCTGTGTTATGCTTTAGCCAGTCCTGTGTTCTGGTTCAGCTAGTCCTGCGTTCTGGTTCAGCTAGTCCTGCGTTCTGCTTCAGCCAGTCCTGTGTTATGCTTTAGCCAGTCCTGTGTTCTGGTTCAGCTAGTCCTGTGTTCTGGTTCAGCTAGTCCTGTGTTCTGGTACAGCTAGTCCTGTGTTCTGGTTCAGCCAGTCCTGTGTTCTGGTTCAGCTAGTCCTGTGTTCTGGTTCCGCTAGTCCTGTGTTCTGCTTCAGCTAGTCCTGTGTTCTGCTTCAGCTAGTCCTGTGTTCTGGTTCAGCCAGTCCTGTGATCTGGTTCAGCTAGTCCTGTGTTCTGGTTCAGCTAGTCCTGTGTTCTGGTACAGCTAGTCCTGTGTTCTGGTTCAGCCAGTCCTGTGTTCTGGTTCAGCTAGTCCTGTGTTCTGGTTCAAGCTTCAAAAAGTTATGATTTGGTTTTACTGCTGTTGGTGTTTTTTTTTAGCTCATTACTTTTTATGTCGTCTTGCCTTTGATTTAGGTAGGTGTTGCTTGATTATGCTCCTTATTGCTGTGCAAATCTTATTCCATACAAGGTCATGGCTTTTGTGGTTTTATGTGATATGATCAATATTGACAATGGGCAATGAAATAGTCATGGATTAGAAATTTGAAAATATTCAATAATGATTAAATTAGTATGATTAAATAAGTATACTCACTCCAAATTACAATACAGTGCATATGGAATTATTGTCAGTTGATCCAGGGGCTTGTCCCCTCCTAGCTTCCAAGGACTGATTTGTCCCCTCCTAGCTCCCAAGGACTGACTTGTCCCCTCCTAACTCCCAAGGACTGACTTGTCCCTTCCTAGCTCCCAAGGACTGGCTTGTCCCCTCCTAGCTCCCAAGGACTGACTTGTCCCCTCCTAGCTCGCAAGGACTGACTTGTCCCCTTCTAACTCCCAAGGACTGACTTGTGCCCTCCTAACCCCCAAGGACTTACTTGTCCCCTCCTATCCCCCAAGGACTGACTTGTGCCCTCCTAGCTCCCAAGGACTTACTTGTCCCCTCCTAACCCCCAAGGACTGACTTGATATCTGCCTTGCACCAAGTGATCAAGCACACCCAGTAAGTGTAAGCTATCTTAGCCTGTGATCACCTTCCCTTGAGTGCAGTGTGATTGTACATGGTGATATAAGACTGTGGGACAGACGCCTGTAATCGTTATTCTTGCAGGAAATGTCACTGTAATCCTTGAACTGGGTGGGAAATGTGTGTTAACCTTGAATTGATTTTGCACCAGGAGAGTCTGCATGCCTGGCTAGACAAGGTCAAGTTCTCCATGTTTGGGTGCATGCTTGGCTCACATTTATCCATCTTATTTTGTTTAGTGGTTTCCCAATGTCAGATAGTATGAAGGAACTATATATAGCAGTTCTGTACTGGGACAAACACTGATGACCAATCATTTGGTAGTACGTCCTTCTAAGGTTAGGATCAAGGTTGCTAAGTTTTAATTCCCTTGCATTGCTAAGTTCTAGTTTTTGTGCTGGTGACAGTTAAATCTGGATTGGGAATAGTGTGTCTTTGGGGACAAAGACATTATGACAGGATGGAATATTGAGGAAATATGAACAGGAGTTTGACTGTTATAGAACAGATAGCTTCATTGATAGATCCTCTGCTTTTAAAACCGATAATGGTGGTTTTGAGACTCTATATAACAGTTACTTTTCCATTCTCATACTTAACAGCTGACCTTAGATTGTCCCGCACAAAGACAGTGAATTTTGTGATACCCCTCTCCAAACTCCAAAAAATTGTCTGTCCTAGCACTACTCAACTAAACCAATTTTAATGAATTTTTGTACATATTTTTAGCTCACCTGGCCCGAAGGGCCAAGTGAGCTTATGGCATGGTGCGGCGTCCGTCGTCCTTCCGGCGTCCGTCCGGCGTCAACTTTTTACTTTAAACAACTTCTTCTCAGTAACCAAAAGGCCTAGGGTGATGATATTTGGCCAGAAGCATGCTTGGATGAAGGGCTACCAAGTTTGTTCAAATAAATGACCTTCATCAATTTTCAAGGTCGCAAGGGTCAAATATGTTAAAATCTTTAAACAAATTCTTCTGAATAACCGAAAGGCCTAGGGTGATGATATTTGGCCAGTAACATGCTGGGATGAAGGGCTACCAAGTTTGTTCAAATAAATGACCTTGACCCACTTTCAAGGTCACAGGGGTCAAATATGTGTAAAACCTTTAAACAACTTCTTCTCAATAACCAAGATGCCTAGGATGAAGCTATTTGACCAGTTGCATGCTGTAATAAAGGGCTACCAGGTTTGTTCAAATAAATGACCTTCACCAATTTTCAAGGTGACAGGGGTCAAATATGTTTAAAACCTTTAAACAACTTCTTCTGAATAACCAAGAGGCCTAGGATAATGCCAGTAACATGCTGAGATGAAGGACTACCAAGTTCAAATGAATGACCTTGACATATATATTTTAAGGTCACAGGGGTCAAATATGTTTAAAACCATTGAATGACTTCTTCTTAATAAGCAAAAGGCCAAGGGTGATGATATTTGGCCATTAACATGCTGGGATGAAGGACTACCAAGTGAATGACCTTCGCCCATATTCAAGGTCACAGTGGTCAATATATGTTTAAATCTTAAAATGATTTGTTCTGTATAACCAAAAGGTCCAGGGTAATGATATTTTTCCAGAAGCATGCTGGGTTGGAAGACTATAAACTCTGTTCAACCTAATATTATAATGTCCTTGTTCGACATTCAAGGTCACAGGTGTCATATGTTTAAATCTTTTAATAGGTTCTTATGAATGAAACACTGATATTTTGCCTGTAACTGTATTTTAGTCCACTTTTAAAATTACAAATGTGAGATTAATACCAGGTGAGCGATGCAGGCCCATTGGGCCTCTTGTTTCCATTGCATGAACATTTGAATGAAGAGAGTTATGGCCCTAGATTAGCTTGAAGGCTGTCCAAACATGGCCAACTACTGTTAAATTATAGGACGGGTTTAAGTAATAATAAATTAGTTTCTTATATATCATAACTAGTTTGGAAAATACATAAAAACTAACAAACAAAAACAGTGTTGTCAATGGTCAGTCAATGTTTCTCAAGGAAGACTTAAATGAATGAGTTACTGCCCTTGTTTTCCTCGTCAGTAGCACACAGCACTTTGTATGATACAAAATACAAGAGGGTTGTTGACTGAGAAAATGTTTTTGCTTGAGAAAACTTGATTGGTACTTGGATTAATTATTATAAACAATATATCCCCTTCCAACAATGTAGGGATGTTAATTAGCTTGAGGATTAATTTCCTGTTTTGGTGATTTGGAATTGTATGGTAGGTTTACTGGTTCCAAGTTTGTAGCACATGACGCTTGTCTAGGTTTTCTAAAGCTCCTAGGCACAAGCCCATATCACCGGAAGTTTGTCTAGGTTTACTAATGCTCCTAGGCACAAGTCTATATCACAGGTCTCCTAGGCACAAGTCTATATCACAGGTAGCTTGTCTAGGTTTACTAAAGCTCCTAAGCACAAGTCTATATCACATGAAGTTTGTCTAGGTTTACTAATGCTCCTAGGCACAAGTCTATATCACAGGTCTCCTAGGCACAAGTCTATATCACAGGTAGCTTGTCTAGGTTTACTAAAGCTCCTAAGCACAAGTCTATATCACATGAAGTTTGTCTAGGTTTACTAATGCTCCTAGGCACAAGTCTATATCACAGGTCTCCTAGGCACAAGTCTATATCACAGGTAGCTTGTCTAGGTTTACTAAAGCTCCTAAGCACAAGTCTATATCACATGAAGTTTGTCTAGGTTTACTAATGCTCCTAGGCACAAGTCTATATCACAGGTCTCCTAGGCACAAGTCTATATCACAGGTAGCTTGTCTAGGTTTACTAAAGCTCCTAAGCACAAGTCTATATCACATGAAGTTTGTCTAGGTTTACTAATGCTCCTAGGCACAAGTCTATATCACAGGTCTCCTAGGCACAAGTCTATATCACAGGTAGCTTGTCTAGGTTTACTAAAGCTCCTAAGCACAAGTCTATATCACATGAAGTTTGTCTAGGTTTACTAATGCTCCTAGGCACAAGTCTATATCACAGGTCTCCTAGGCACAAGTCTATATCACAGGTAGCTTGTCTAGGTTTACTAAAGCTCCTAAGCACAAGTCTATATCACATGAAGTTTGTCTGGGTTTACTAAAGCTCCTAGGCACAAGCCTTTAACACAGGAAGCTTGTCTAGGTATACTAAAGCTCCTAGGCACAAGCCTTTATCACAGGAAGCTTGTGTCTAGGTTTACTAGACTCATAAGCACAAGCCTATAACACAGGAAGCTTGTCCAGGTTTAATTAAGACCCTAAGCACAAGCCTATATCACAGGAAGCTTGTCTAGGTTTACTAAAGCTACTAGACACAAGCCTATATCACAGGAAGCTTGTGTCTAGGTTTACTAGACTCCTAAGCACAAGCCTATAACACAGGAAGCTTGTGTCTAGGTTTACTAAAGCTCCTAAGCACAAGCCTATATCACAGGAAGCTTGTGTCTAGTTTTACTAGACTCCTAAGCACAAGCCTATAACACAGGAAGCTTGTCTCGGCTTACTAAAGCTTCTAAGCACAAGCCTTTAATACAGGAAGCTTGTCTAGGTTTACTAAAGCTTCTAAGCACAAGCCTTTAATACAGGAAGCTTTTCTAGGTTTACTAAAGCTCCCAAGCACATGCCTATATCACATGAAGTTTGTCCAGGTTTAATTAAGCCCCTAAGCTCAAGCTTATACCACATGAAGCTTGTCTAGGTTTACTTAAGCTCCCAAGCACAAGCCTATAACACAGGAAGCTTGTCTAGGTTTACTAAAGCTTCTAAGCACAAGCCTTTAATACAGGAAGCTTCTCTAGGTTTACTAAAGCTCCTATGCGCAAACCTATATCATAGGAAGCTTATCTAGGTTTACTCAAGCTCCTAAGCATAAGCCTAAATCACAGGAAGCTTGTCTCTAAGGTTTACTAAAGCTCCTATGCACAAGCCTTTAACACAGGAAGCTTGTCTAGGTTTACTTAAGCTCCTATGCACATAAAGCTTGCTGACATTTACTGTCTCTTACACACTAGCCTAGGCACAAGTCTGTAGCACAGGAACCGTGTTTAGGAAAGCGTGTCGCTTGTTTAGGTTTTGGGGCTTCATCTTGGCTCAGGCCCATAGCACAAGAAGCTTGCTTCAAGCATTATTTTCTTAATAACTTGACAAGTGTAAGTTAAATTAGTGATATTTTCAAAATTTATTAAAAAATGAAATCAAACTTTACCTGTCATCGATTGAAAGTGATCATTCAAAAAAATTTTCAATGTCTTAGTTTTGTGAAATATTTCTTAAAGGCATTGAATTTGAAAATTTTACAAATTATATATCATTAAATGAGCTTTGCATGGAAACAGCTGGCTGCTGGACTTGAGACGTGTGTAGCCAGCTGTTATACAGTTATCTACCGTGAGTGGATCAGACAGGTGTCTAGAGGTCTGTATTACACATGTGTCTAATGAGTCAGAAGTTTGGACAGGTATTTTACACATGTGTCTAACGTGTCAGAAGTTTGGACAGGTATATTACACAGGTGGCTCCAAGATAAGTAGGCTTCGGACAAGGTATGTTCCACAGCTGTACCAGGGTGCTTATGTTGGCGAGACAGAATTACAGCACCAGTAATAATTATAGAGCATCACTTGGAAGCAACATGTGGTCTAGCAATGATAAGTGGCCTCATCTGTTCTCTCAATTGTTTCAATGTGTTTGTACTGATGTTTTCCTGAAATACTTGCCATGTGTAAACAATTAGGTGTGAAAGATAAAAGGAATACATGATGATTCCGTGCTGGAATTTGTAGGAATTGTCTGGAGTGTTTGTCAGTCGGGGAAAAGAAAGGTTTATTTATGTTCAGTCTAATTTAAGGTGATGCCAATTTGACTTCTTTTCAAAGTTATTCTGATATGTACAGCTTTTGATATTTTTGTGTTATCACATTTGAAAAAAAAGTCCATGACATAAAAGTCATTTTCAAAAGTTGTATATTTTTTTATCATGATGATCATAACAATAATTTAATAAGAAAATGAAAATGTTCTTGTCAGCATGCTTTTTCCTGATGTTAGTGCGCAGAGGATCTAAATGTGGGAGGAAATCCCTGAGTACCCGGAGAAAACCCACATGATCAGGCAAGTGACCACGTACCTTTTCACATCTGACCGAGGAATCAAACCCTGGTCACCTTGGTGAAAGGCCATCCACTGCACCACTCCACCACCCCATTACACTCCCAATGAGAGGCCAGGGCCCGTATTCATGAAACCGTTCTCATGCTCAAGTACGGATTCTGTGCTCAATTAAGCCAAGTCAATTGTAAATATTAAAAACAGTATTTGGCTTCAAGTCATTTCAATTGTTTTTCAAAACTTGACAAAAAAGGATTTTTAGGTCACCTGAGCTTTGCTCAAGTGACCTATTCTAATCGCTTTTTGTCCGTCGTCGTCCGTCGTCCGTCGTCCGTCGTGCGTCGTGCGTAAACTTTTACATTTTCAACTTCTTCTCAAGAACCAGTGGATGGATTTTTTTCAAACTTGGTCAGAATCATCCTTGGTAGATGAGGCTTCAAAATTGTAAAATTGGGATTCCTACCCCAACCCCTGGGGCCAGGGCGGGGCCCCAAAGGGAAAATTAATCAATATTTCAAAAATCTTCTTCTCCAGACTCAGAGGTACTACAGTGATTTTCTTTACGTGGAAAGAAAGATCATCAGGGGCTTTATTTAAATTGAAAATATCAGGACCCCGAGCTATCCGTTCTCCCTTGGGGAGGGGGTAACGTTTAATATAGTTTATATAGGGAAATAACACTTTTCGGTATATATTTTATCCATTTTCAGCAGAAAATTGCTCAAACTTAGTCAGAATCATCTTGGGTAAATGAGAGTTTTACTTTGTAAAATTAGGATTCCTGCCCCATCCCCAGGGGCTAGGGCGGGGCCCCAAAGGGAACATTTACCAATATTTTCAAATTCTTATCCATTGATGACATGACAAGTATTGTATTTCACTTAGTTTACATGCTGATTTCCGCATCACATCTAAACAATAAAATAAAGCTACTAGTACCTATGATATAACTCAGGTGACCGCTAAGGCCCTTGGGCCTCTTGTTTAAATAATTTATAACTGGGACAAGAAATAAGGCTTGAGCACAGAATACATTCTTGAGCATGAGCACAGTTTCATGAATACGGGCCCAGGCCCAACTTAAGGAGACCAACTCATATACCCTAGTTTCAAATAAGTTGAAACTGTAATGGTTGATCTTAACCTTCCTTCAACATATTCCTTGTTACATTGTTATTGAAATAACACAAAAGGCTTTATAGCATTGTGCTGAGAACACCAAGCTGTACGTTAGCTTGCTGTGTGCATCAGTAGATGAATGAGACCTTCATTTACTATATATATGCTGTAATACAATGGTGATAAGAAATGGAAGTCACAGACAAGCAAATGTCTCCAGGCATATAGAAGATGAGACATGGTAATATGGTAAAAAGATAGGGTGGTTTAAGTCTGCTTCAACCAAGGTCATTTACTTTATGTATAGGTCAACTTCCCATGGTACATGGCCAATTGGAAATGTGTTTGTTCAATTCGCATTTTGTGGGGTTTTAAATCAATGACATCATTTTTAGCTCACCTGGCACAAAGTGCCAAGTGAGCTTATCCCGTGGTGCGGCGTCCGGCGTCCGTCCGGCGTCCGGCGTCAATATTTTACTTTAAATGACTTCTTCTTAATAACCGAAAGGCCTAGGGTGATGATATTTGGCCAGAAGCAAACTGGGATGAAGGGCTACCAAGTTTGTTCAAATAAATTACCTTTATCTATTTTCAAGGTCACAGGGGTCAAATATGTTAAAAACTTTAAAAAAACTTCTTCTGAATAACCAAAATGACTAGGATAATGATATTTAGGCAGTAACATGCTAGGATAAAGGGCTACTAAGTTTTGTTAAAATGAATGACCTTTACGTATATTCAAGGTCACAGGGGTCAAATATGTTTAAAACCTTTAAACAACTTCTTCTCAATAACCAAGATGCCTAGGATGAAACTATTTGACCAGTTGCATGCTGTAATAGAGGGCTACCAAGTTTGTTCAAATAAATGACCTTCAACAATTTTCAAGGTGACAGGGGTCAAATATGTTTAAAACCTTTAAACAACTTCTTCTGAATAACCAAGAAGCCTAGGATAATGATATTTGGCCAGTAATATTCTGGGATAAAAGGCTACCAAGTTTGTTCAAACAAATGACATTTATTTATATTCAAGGTCACAGGGGTCAAATATGTTTAAAACCTCTAAACAACTTCTTCTCAATAACCAAGAGGCCTAGGATGATGCTATTTGACCAGTAGCATGCTGTAATAGAGGGCTACAGAGTTTGTTCAAATGAATGACCTTGACTTATATTCAATGTCACAGGGGTCAAATATGTTAAACATATTTTAAAAACTTCTTCTCAATAACCAAAAGGCCTTTGCCAGTAACATGCTGGGATGAAGGGCTACCAAGTTATCAAACAAATGACATTCATATATTTTCAAGGCCACATGGGTCAAATATGTTTAAAACCTTTACACAACATCTCCTGAATACCCAAGAGGCCTAGAACAATGATATTTGACCAGTATCATGCTCAGATGAAGGGCTACCAAGTTTGTTCAAACAAACGACCTTCACCTATTTTCAAGGTCACGGGGGTCAAATATGTTTAAAACCTTTAAATAACTTCTCCTGAATATCCAAGAGGCATAGGCTAATGACATTTGGCCAGTAACATGCTGGGATGAAGGGCTACCAAGTTTATTCAAATGAATTACCTTCATCAATTTTCAAGGTCACAGGGGTCAAATATGTTTAAAAACTTTAAACAACTTCTTTTCAATAACCAAAAGGCCTTGGATGATGATATTTGGCCATTAACATGCTGGGATGAAGGGCTACCAGGTTTGTTCAAATGAATGACCTTTGCTCATATTCAAGGTCACAGGGATCAAATATGTTTAAATCTTTAAATGACTTGTTCTGATTATTCAAAAGGTCCAGGGTAATGATATTTAGCCAGAAATATGCCGGGACAGAAGGCTATAAACTTTCAAGGTCGCAGGCGTCATATGTTTAAATCATTTAATAGATTCAAATGGATCGAACACAGATATTTTGCCTGTAGCTGTATATTAGTGCACTTTTAAGATTACAAGTGTGAGATTAATACCAGGTGAGCGATTCAAGCCCATTGGGCCTCTTGTTTAAGGTGCCATCTTTTGACAAAACCTTAAAATTAAAAATAAACAGTAATAATTATTATTACATATTTGACACTTTTGACACAAATGAAATGAAATGCAGTAATATGTTATATCAGATTGTATATGCAGCCATCACTTTGACCATCTGACAGTACGTAGAATCAAATCGTTTCTGATCTGTGACGGCCCATTCTGTCTTGGAGACTTTGACAGTGTTTGCCTTACGCATTGATTTAACCTTTATTTACATATCCACATGTAGAAAAAGAAAAGTTGAATTTGAATGCAAGCCAATTGATTTGATTAGTGTGGTGGGAGGGTTTCGAGTTTGGAATGTGATATGGATTGATTTCCAGGATTACAGTGCTGTGATTCGTTACTCTAGGGATTCAATAGTTGGCAGAGAAAACCCTAATAGAGCTTATTGATTTTTTATTTCCATGACAACTCTGTTTTAGTTTGACAGATTTTTGTTTATTTTCACAGCAAAGTTATCATAAATCTAGGGTTCTGTATCCCGTGATACATTACAAATTCAGCTGTGGAATATGCAAAATAGGTTCAAAAAAGAAGGATTGTCATTAAAACATGAGCCATGTTCTTCTTGGAATGATATTCTTGTTTTAAAATCAATAGCATAGGTCCCGCCGGGAGATGAGCTAGATTGAATTTGTGAGAGATGTAGTGCCCAGAGACGTTCAAACCATGAAGGTATGAGGTAGACAAGGTAACCTAACACGTACACCATTCTCCAGTAAAAACATGTGTTTATGTGTGCAGGGTATTATGGAAAGTTACCTTTACTCTGCATTGACATTATATAAACTTACCAAAGTCGTGCTTTATGAGACCATAAAACTGGAACGGTGACCATGACATCATTACAATAGTGATGGCATCGTCATAAGTTTTGAGGTACTGTTGTTGGCTGTTCCATTTATTTAAAAAATCAACTAAAATGTTTGAAAAGAAAGTTGAAATTAAATGTAAGTTTATTGTCAAAATCAATGGAATCATTAAACAGTATTCAAGGGCATTCTGTTAATGTTTAGAATCCTATAGTTCTGAACAGACTCGTAGATAAACATTAATAATGCTGAAATGCATGTTATTAATGTTTTACTGCAATATTTTTCAGAGTCATTACGCTTAACTCTAAACAGAATACATTTTAATGTTTAATTTACTTACAATACAGTTTGTTACTGACAGTACTCTTTCTACACCTCAGTACAATATCGTTTGTGACTCAGTACTCATTCTACACCTCAGTACAATACAGTTTGTGACTCAGTACTCTTTCTACACCTCAGTACAATACAGTGTGTGACTCAGTACTCTTTCTACACCTCAGTACAATACAGTTTGTGACTTAGTACTCTTTCTACACCTCAGTACAATACAGTTTGTGACTTAGTACTCTTTCTACACCTCAGTACAATACAGTTTGTGACTCAGTACTCTTTCTACACCTCAGTACAATACAGTTTGTGACTCAGTACTCTTTCTACACCTCAGTACAATACAGTTTGTGACTCAGTACTCTTTCTACACCTCAGTACAATACAGTTTGTGACTCAGTACTCTTTCTACACCTCAGTACAATACAGTTTGTGACTCAGTACTCTTTCTACACCTCAGTACAATACAGTTTGTGACTCAGTACTCTTTCTACACCTCAGTACAATACAGTTTGTGACTCAGTACTCTTTCTACACCTCAGTACAATACAGTTTGTGACTCAGTACTCTTTCTACACCTCAGTACAATACAGTTTGTGACTCAGTACTCTTTCTACACCTCAGTACAATACAGTTTGTGACTCAGTACTCTTTCTACACCTCAGTACAATACAGTTTGTGACTCAGTACTCTTTCTACACCTCAGTACAATACAGTTTGTGACTCAGTACTCTTTCTACACCTCAGTACAATACAGTTTGTGACTCAGTACTCTTTCTACACCTCAGTACAATACAGTTTGTGACTCAGTACTCTTTCTACACCTCAGTACAATACAGTTTGTGACTCAGTACTCTTTCTACACCTCAGTACAATACAGTTTGTGACTCAGTACTCTTTCTACACCTCAGTACAATACAGTTTGTGACTCAGTACTCTTTCTACACCTCAGTACAATACAGTTTGTGACTCAGTACTCTTTCTACACCTCAGTACAATACAGTTTGTGACTCAGTACTCTTTCTACACCTCAGTACAATACAGTTTGTGACTCAGTACTCTTTCTACACCTCAGTACAATACAGTTTGTGACTCAGTACTCTTTCTACACCTCAGTACAATACAGTTTGTGACTCAGTACTCTTTCTACACCTCAGTACAATACAGTTTGTGACTCAGTACTCTTTCTACACCTCAGTACAATACAGTTTGTGACTCAGTACTCTTTCTACACCTCAGTACAATACAGTTTGTGACTCAGTACTCTTTCTACACCTCAGTACAATACAGTTTGTGACTCAGTACTCTTTCTACACCTCAGTACAATACAGTTTGTGACTCAGTACTCTTTCTACACCTCAGTACAATACAGTTTGTGACTCAGTACTCTTTCTACACCTCAGTACAATACAGTTTGTGACTCAGTACTCTTTCTACACCTCAGTACAATACAGTTTGTGACTCAGTACTCTTTCTACACCTCAGTACAATACAGTTTGTGACTCAGTACTCTTTCTACACCTCAGTACAATACAGTTTGTGACTCAGTACTCTTTCTACACCTCAGTACAATACAGTTTGTGACTCAGTACTCTTTCTACACCTCAGTACAATACAGTTTGTGACTCAGTACTCTTTCTACACCTCAGTACAATACAGTTTGTGACTCAGTACTCTTTCTACACCTCAGTACAATACAGTTTGTGACTCAGTACTCTTTCTACACCTCAGTACAATACAGTTTGTGACTCAGTACTCTTTCTACACCTCAGTACAATACAGTTTGTGACTCAGTACTCTTTCCACACCTCAGTACAATACAGTTTGTGACTCAGTACTCTTTCTACACCTCAGTACAATACAGTTTGTGACTTAGTACTCTTTCTACACCTCAGTACAATACAGTTTGTGACTCAGTACTCTTTCCACACCTCATTACGATACAGTTTGTGACTCAGTACTCTTGCTACACCTCATTACAATACAGTTTGTGACTTAGTACTCTTTCTACTCTTCAGTACAATACAGTTTGTGACTCAGTACTCTTGCTACACCACCTCAGTACAATACAGTTTGTGACTCAGGACTCTTTCTACACCTCAGTACAATACAGATTGTGACTCAGTACTCTTTCTACACCTCATTACAATACAGTTTTTGACTCAGTACTCTTTCTACACCTCAGTACAATACAGCTGCGATACATTACTCAATACAAGCTGCAACTCAGTATGTCACCATCTCATTACAATACAGTTTGTGACTCAGTAGTCTTTCTACACCTCAGTACAATACAGTTTGTGACTCAGTACTCTTTCTACACCTCAGTACAATACAGCTGCGATACATTACTCAATACAAGCTGCAACTCAGTATGTCACCATCAGTTGCAAATTGTTGCTCAACAAAAGCTGCAACTCAGAATTAAACATAAATTGTGACTTGAAATACTCCTGAGCTGTGACTGAATACTTACCAATAACTGAAAACTCAGTATGAGTTGTGTCTGAATACTCATCAATAACTGAAAACTCAGTGTGAGTTGTGTCTGAATACTTATCAATAACTGAAAACTCAGTGTTAATAGTGACAGTATACTCATCAACAGCTGAAAAGCTGTGAGCTTTAGCATCCTTACAAACACATCCAAACAAATTATTACACAGCCTTCATCTTCAGGGGAAATATTGATGATGGTAAAAACATAACATAGTTTCAACAAATCATTCATTGTATCTGAAATTGTTGAGAAAATGAATTATTTAGACAGACCTGTCATATCTTTCTTAAAGTTAATGGGTGCTGCCGACAATAGGAGACCAATTTAGCCATCACAACAGAGTTTGGGGAGTGGTTTAATGTTGTAGAGTGTATCAGGGGGCTTTTATCAAATAGCTGAAGCTGTCTAGAGGAGTTTTGGAGGAGGAATAAGCCACCATACCACAGATGATATACAACTATGAAAGGGCTTCTGTATAGAAAAGCTGACCATTAATAAAGTTGTCTGTCTGTCTGCTAATGTGTCCGTCTGTCTTACTGTGTATTTATATCGTTTTCTATGTATTATTTGTTTATTTTCTTCTCTGTCTGTCCAATCTACCAGTGTTTGTGGGATTGTGTATCTCTGTGTTAAAGCCATTCTAATATCTTTTAGTATCACATATAGACGAACATAGATCTATGACAGTATGCATATGTCTGTCTTTTTATCTATCCTATCTACCATTATATATCTGTGTGTCTGTCTGTCTATCAGCTGTCTGTCCCATATCTTCCAATAACTATTTATTAGACTGTCTGCGTATCGGTGACAGTACTAGTATGTATCTTTGTGACTGTCCGTCTTCATGTGTCTGTTTTTTCAAATTAAGAACAAATTATTTTATCTTGAATGTTTTATTATTGTTTTTTGAATTTTAATGTTCTTGAAATATTGACACCTTTATGTGTACAAAGGTGACACACACTGTAAAAACTACCAACTTCCTGTATAAAGGACTATGATATTGCAGACGTTGAAAGCCAGTCGGATCTATTTAGACATTGATAGTTAGCAGAACATTGCATTCATTCAATCATCAGAAACAAATTTAGAACAACATGTTCCATTAAATATGAATGCATGTTTTTCTATTCAAGACACGTTTTCACAAGTTTGACAGTTTTACAAGTACTATTGTGAAAGTGTACATGCCAATACTGTTACAATCCTAGAGATGAATCAGTGTCAGCTTCGTGTGTCTCCTATAGAAAGGATACAGTGGCCGACAGCTTCTGTGTGCTCGAAGGCTCAATCCTTTACCTTTGTGTGTAGTGGTTGGAAATCTGCTAGCTTTTGACAACACTGTATTATCAGTGCCGATATGTTTGCTTTGACACTCCACGGGTCTGTAAATGGCCATGTTTCCTGGAATATGAACTTGTCATTGGATGTCATTTCCAGCTGTTCTGCACTTTAACACATGTTACGGCACCAGGACCTGGGGACGAGCCTGACATGTTGATGTGATTGTTGAACAGAGTCACATTATATCTGTCATTTACAGTCTCTATAGGCTCCTGTTCACTGTCATGTTAGATGTTTGCACCGTTTGAAGATAAAACACTGTATTTTTCACTTTCTTGATCTTAATTAAAATAGAAATGTAGTTGTGTGATTGTGCAGTGTTTGCCTGCTCATCTGTAGTCAAACTTTCATTTCAAATAATGTTCTTTTTTTTAAAAAACATAAAACCTGGAGTCATGATATTGGTCTGTAGTTTGTTGTAGGGAGCTATCAATTTTGTAAAAACAAATTAAATGATCTTGACGGAAGTCAAATATGTTAGAAATGCTATTTACTCAATTCTTCTACAGCGAACTAAGGACTGGATTGATATATACCCTATAGCTCGCTGATGTTTAAGACAATATTTGGATTCAACTTTCTGTGGTGTAGGGCTAATAGATATATATTCAAATAAATGACCAAACTCACTTCCAAGGCCACAGGTTCAAAGTGAGTTAAAAAAAACTTTCCTTTATATTAAATAATTTTCAACACCTAGTAGTGGCACAATATTCATCTCGCTTTTATGAAATGCTATAAAATTTGTTCAAATAAATTTCTTAAATTCGCTTTCAAGGCCACAGTATTCACATTGTATTGAGGAACCCTCTCTTTTACAATTTTCAATACCTAGAGGCATGATATTCATCTTATAGCTTGCTTTTATGAAACGCTATCAAATGTGTTCAAATAAATTTGCATAACTTACTTTCAAAGTCATAGGCCATTAACTTGACTCACTTCTAAAGTCATTGGGTCCATGATATGGCTCACTTTTAAGGTTATGGGTCTAATGAGTTAATTAAAATTTTCAAAGAGTTATTAAACAGCTCAAAGAAGAGTAGATATAAGATGGTAAGACTTTTATCATGTATTGTTAATGAGGTTAAAAGGTAGAAATACTGATTTTTAACAAGACTTGTTGGACATCATAATAAGCTGCATCTTCTTCAGATACCTTTATTACAATGGCTTCCAGTAGGATACTTCAGTCCTACCGGATTACACAGATTTAAGTTAGTGCAGGCGAATTTGAACTGTCAAGTTTAATACAATGATAGTCCTTCTCTCCGAATACTGATATTCAGCTCCGTGATCAACCGTCACTTTATAATTAAACGTGATAATCAGGTAGATTGTAGCATTTAACTGCCTTTTTGTTTCAGTGAAAATCCATTATGTTTAGTCCTTCAGGACTTATGAACCTTTATCTTGTTCACTAAGGGAAGTCCCTATTGATCCTGGGGATAAAACCTGAGTACTGCATCTAGTTGCTATGGATGTGTGGTTACCGTGGCGACAAGTCTCTGTGTGCTGTGACCTTTCATGTCACTGCCAAGCTTGTTTATCTTTACCCCTCACTTCCTGTATCACAAAAACAAACTTGTATCTAAAGGTAAATAGTTCTGGCAAACCTTTCCCAATTTGTTCCTCTTCAGACATCACAAATGGTTTCTGAGATCTAAGCACTGTGGTATCTACATTTGTGCAGACAACCAGTGCAAACTATCACACAGCCCATTCAAGTCCCGACCAACGTCTCTAAAGGTTATGTAAAATGATGTCCACTGGTATTTGCACTAATTGGTAGTTCTATATATATACTATACTAGTATGCATGTTGAGCCTTGATTGAAAGAGCAGAAGATCTAAGGCAAGGAAGATCATATCAGGACAGGGCAGAACTTCAGGCTATAACCTGACAATATCAGGACTTGGTGTGCTCATTTTCCTCTACTACAAGATCTTGATCACTCTTTTAGGTAATTGCTACACAGGAGTAAAATTGACTTTTTCTTGAAGTTATCTTTGGAAATCAGAAGACATTTTATTTTTAGAAATACAAGAAGTGGAGTAGTCCAAGTACAGTTAATGTGTTTGTAGATCCTCCCAGAATACCAGCACTACTTATTATAATGTATGGGATTAATCAAAAAGTACCATGTCTGGGATTTACCAGAAATTACTATGTCTGGGATTTCCCCGAAATTACTATGTCTGGGATTTACCGGAAATTACTATGTCTGGGATTTACTAGAAAGTACCATGTCTGAGATTTACCAGAAAGTACCATGCCTGGGATTTACCAGAACGTACCATGTCTGGGATTTCCCCGAAATTACTATGTCTGGGATTTACTAGAAAGTACCATGTCTGGGATTTACCAGAAAGTACCATGTCTGGGATATACCAGAAACAATCTCATTAAAATCAGATGTTAATAAAAAAAAAGAAGCTATTAACCGGTACGTGATAATGAACAGCTGTATTTATTCAGATTGTACCAGAAAGTACCATGTCTGGGATTTACCAGAAAGTACCATGTCTGGGATTTACCAGAAAGTACCATTCCTGGGATTTAGGTATTAAGCTCTCACAGCCAACAGTATTATGTCTGACAGAATAATTTAGGACAAGAAAGTTAACAGTTTAGTTATCTTTTTAAATAGGCTAAAACTGCGGGAGTGAAAGGATGATTTAAGGTAAAAATGAATGGATAGAAAGTGTTTAGAAAGAAGAGGTACTGTAACTAGAAAAGTAAATAGAAGTAGCTTAAAGATTTAAATTTGTAAGATTTCACTTCTTATGTCTTGTCATTGATTGGCAAATTGTTAAATCACTAATTGGGATATATACTGATAATTAATCCTGATGACTAACTTGTGATAAATGTATTTCTGCATGTAATAAAACTTCATCAAGTGGAACTAAAAGAGAATATTTTGTCATTTCTTTGTTGATAGGACAAATCAACTAAGTCATCTTTTTATAGAGTGAATCATATTTGACCCTTGTGGGTTGTAGCTCGTTTGTTTTTTGTTTGATTAATGGAATCATGGATTATAAACCAGCCGAGATATTACTTGAGATCTCTGGGGATAGATCCATTAACTAGGGCTGTTCTGTTGTTTTAGTGTTTCCTTTGACCTGTGCTAGTAATGGTGGGTTATGATAGGGATGGCCAGTGATGGGTGGCGATGGGAGAAGGGATTGGCACTTGCTTCATTACCTTTGGAGAATTCTGGTTAGACGATTCAATAAGATCTTGTTCTGAACATGTACATGACAGGGAAGCATTTAGGCAACGTTTGAAGTGTGTTAATAAGTCCAATGGAAAATGATTCTGAGAAGATGTCCGAAGGAAAAATTTGCTAAAGAAATGGGTCATAAATAGCAGAAGTTGTGTGTGCACTGTGAGGCTAATGCAGGCTTGATAGGAAGTGATCAGTTTGTTAATTAGAACATTATTGTATTGTATTGTTTTACCTTTTTAGCTCACTTGGTCCGAAGGACCAAGCTGAGCTTATGCCATACCATGTCGTCCGTCCATCATCCGTTGTCCGTCCGTATGTCAACAATTTCTTTAAACAACTTCTTCTTCATATTCACTGATTGGAATTCAACTAAATTTGATGGGAAGCATCCCTAGGTAGTGGAGATTCAAAATTGTACAAATGGTTGGGCTGACCCCCCAGGGG
>NW_018407439.1:188075-218201 GCF_002113885.1 Mizuhopecten yessoensis
CCCAAAGTGGGCAATTTGGCTAAATTGCTATAAATGACTTCTTCTGTAGAACTATGCCATGGATATCGATCATATTTGGTCGTGAGCATTCATGGGAGTCAGGGATTCCAGGGGCAGGGGGTGGGGCCAAAAAGAGAAAAAGTTTATTACTTGGAAATGGTTGAGATCCCTGGTATAACCATATATACAATTGATGAGTATAAAGAGAAGAATACACATTTGCTTCTAGGATGGCTCTAGGGTCTGGCCCCACACTTGGAGATATAGTCCCTGGGTCATAACTTTGAAACGTTTGAGATCCCCACCCCAAAACTATATATGCAAATGCTGGGTATAAAGAGACAATTGTAGTCATATGCTATTAGAATAGACCCTGGGGTCTGACCGAACCCCTCGGGACCTAGTTTCTTAGTCACAGCTTGGAAACAGTTGAGATCCCCACCCTATAACCATATATACAATTGATGAGTATAAATAGATGAATGCACATATGTTTTAAGGATGGCCTTGGGGTCTGCCCCACCCTTGCAGACGTAACCCTTGGGTCATAACTTTGAAATGGTTTAGATTCCCACCCCAAAACTATAAATACAAATGCTGGGCAAAAAGAGACAATACAGTCATGATATTTGAATTGATCCTGGGGTCTGGCCACAACCCTAGGGACCTAGTTTATGAGTCACAGCATGGAAACAGTTGAGATCCCCACCCCATAACCATACATTAAATTGCTCGGCACGAAAAATCTAATACAGATAAGCTACAAGGATTGGCCTTGGGGTCTGGCATATTCCCTTAATGGATCTCATTTGGAGAATATTTTGCCATGATTGCTTAGATATCCAGGTGAGCAATACAGGCCCTCTGGGCCTCTTGTTTCTTTACATTTCTGTAAGTATTGTGTATAAACAGAACACTGACCTTTTAAAAACAAACTTAACTTTATTAAATTTTTGAAATTAAAAAAATAAACGAATTTGGACAAAATTTTGATGATTCTATGAACAAAACTAGTAGCAATAACAGAGCTAATGTCCTTATAGTCTTACGATAGAGAGACATAACTTTTTTTAGGATTTTTGTGTACAGTATTTTACGAAATTCTTATCCTCAAAATATTTTCACCCCCTTCTGTTTAATTAAAGGGCAAACTATTTGTTCTAAAAATGCCAGAGTGGGAGCATTTTAGACTGGAAACCTGGTGCCTGTGGATATGTAGTCATGTTAAAACTGTAGAGATTTATTGGTGGAATGCAGCCATCATTAGATGAAAGTCAAACCAATTTTATGTTGTCTCTGTAACCATTCTTGATAGGTCTCTATCAATCTCGTTGTCATGGTAACTTATTTTGAGAGAATTTGGTAAATCATAAAATATAAATATGCATGAATATATACAAGCCATGAAGAGGATGGATGTTTTCCTCCTAATTTACTATATGGGTCCAGATAGTGCTGAGTGAGACTGGCTGACCACTTTGTAAATAGTAAATCTATAGGGGTAATCTCAACCTGGTCCCTGGTCATAACAGACTGATACATGTATCTGTCTGATATCTGTCACAATCAATAGGGCACTTAAGGGACATCTCCAAGCCAGCTACAGCAGGTTCTGGGAAAGCTTATTATAGGGTATTTATCAAAGGGGATCATCTCAACTGATATCATGTCAAAACATTTTGGGTTGGGAATCTCTAATCCAACTATGGAGTCAACATCGAACATCATAGGAGAATGAATCAACTCATTTAATCATGTCAACCAATATTTTACAGCATACATCTCATATCCAACTTCAGCCAACATTACCACCATAGGGGAGGGGAACACAACAATTATCATGTGGTCAGGTTTAACGAAGATGAATCATTGTTGTCTACTTCCTGTTTTTGGTGTGCATCACTGTCTTGTCATGGCATCATCATGGAGGGTGTCCTAGAAAGTATTTTATCAGTATGTTGTATAAATAACACCTTGAGCTATTTACTGACAGCTGCCACTGCAGGAAAGCTTCTTAGAAAGTCATCAGAATTTTCAATAGTTTCCAATCCAATATAATTTCAATAATATGTTTGGAAACGCTCTCTCAAATAAAAAAATGCAGTAGAATGGAAGGATAGTGATAGGTCGACACTATACTACAAATAAAGTGCTTCAATAATAAAATGAATTTGCCATGAGGTGTGGAATTTTGGGGACTGTTACTAATATTGTGTCAAAATGTTTTACAGGCAGACCGCGATGGATCCTCTATAAAGAAGCATTTGTTTCTGCTTTATATATTTGGATAACCTAACTAAGGAATGAATTTATAAAAATATATAACCAAACGATATCCAATGTAGTTTGGATTTAAATTACGATTCTAAAAAGAATTTGACAATCAGAACAACATGTGTTTTCATTAAGGCCATAAATAGTTAGGCTAGGGCAATTTCGTAGCTTTAAATAAAATGAGAATGCCTTGTTTCTGAAAGGAAAATGGTGGAAATATGTGCTGATTTGTAGATAGTTAAGCAAAAGTATTGGGAGACGTACAAAGACATTGTTAAAACTGCAAAAACAAAAACATATGCACAATGTATTACATTGTTGTGTTTTCGTGACTTCTCAAGGTGGTGGAAATAATATAACAAAGCATTGAAAATAAATAAAAACAGGGACAGCAAATCATGATTCATCCATTACTCAGGACATCAAAGATTGATTCTTTATTAGCTCACCTGCCTGTGCTTATGCCATGGTGCGGCGTCCGTCCATCATCCGTCATCCGTCTGTCCGGTGTCAACTTTTTACTTTAAACAACTTCTTTTCAGTAACCAAAAGGTCTAGGATGATGATATTGGGCCTGTAGCATGCTGGGATGAAGGGCTACCAAGTTTGTTCAAATGGATGACTTTGACCCACTTTCAAGGTCACAGGGGTCAAATATGTTAAAATCTTCAAACGACTTCTTCTCAATAACCAAAATGCGCAGGGTATTGATATTGGGCCTGTAGCATGCTGGGATGAAGGACTACCAAGTTTGTTCAAATGAAAGACCTTGACCCACTTTCAAGTTCACAGGGGTCAAATATGTTAAAATCTTCAAACAACTTCTTCTCAATAACCAAAAGGCCCAGGGTACTGATATTGGGCCTGTAGCATGCTGGGATGAAGGACTACCAAGTTTGTTCAAATGAATGACCTTGACCCACTTTCAAGGTCACAGGGGTCAAATATGTTAAAATCTTCAAACAACTTCTTCTCAATAACCAAAAGGCCCAGGGTACTGATATTGGGCCTGTAGCATGCTGGGATGAAGGACTACCAAGTTTGTTCAAATGAATGACCTTGACCAACTTTCAAGGTCACAGGGGTCAAATATGTTAAAATCCTCAAACAACTTCTTCTCAATAACCAAAAGGCCCAGGGTACTGATATTGGGCATGTAGCATGCTGGGATGAAGGGCTACCACGTTTGTTCAAATGAATGACTAGACCAACTTTCAAGGTGACAGGGGTCAAATGTCTTAAAATCTTCAAACAACTTCTTCTCAATAACCAAAAGGCCCGGGGTACTGATATTGGGTCTGTAGCATGCTGGGATGAAGGGCTACCAAGTCTGTTCAAATGAATGACCTAGACCAACTTTCAAGGTGACAGGGGTCAAATGTCTTAAAATCTTCAAACAACTTCTTCTCAATAACCAAAAGGCCCGGGGTACTGATATTGGGTCTGTAGCATGCTGGGATGAAGGGCTACCAAGTCTGTTCAAATGAATGACCTAGACCAACTTTCAAGGTGACAGGGGTCAAATGTCTTAAAATCTTCAAACAACTTCTTCTCAATAACCAAAAGGTCCAGGGTACTGAAATTGGGCCTGTAGCATGCTGGGATGAAGGACTACCAAGTTTGTTCAAATGAATGACCTTGACCCACTTTCAACCTAATGTCCTTGTTCGACATTCAAGGTCACAGGCGTCATTATATTGTTTAAATCTTTTAATAGGTTCTTATGAATCAAACACTGATATGCTGCCTGTAGTTGTATTTTAGCCCACTTTTTAGATTATATGTGTGAGATTAATACCAGGTGAGCGATTCAGGCTCATTGGGCCTCTTGTTTTTAAATATGGTTCAAACATTGAGAATTCTCTCACAAATGCTCTATGTTTAATTTTGTTGCCCGCGTCTTGATTATGATTTTTGAACCTCGAAGGTTGACAGCTCTGAATATATGAGAAAACTATTTTTAACATAGTAAAACCCAGTGGCTGCAAGTTAGGCAAACTGTTTTGCCTGAAAAAGATAAAATAAAAACCTCTCTTTTGGCTGAAATAGATGGAGCTAAAGTCGTCTTTTTGTTTAAAGATATGAGAATATCTTCTAGCTACGATATACTGAAAAGTCTTGGCTTTAGGAGAATTATGTTTTCTCAGCAAAGATGAATATATTAAAAATTCTTTTGGTTATGGACAACTCATTTTGGGCTACATACAATAGATAGAAAAAATGCTTTGGCTGTGACAGATGGGAAATATTTTGGCCACAACACAACGTATATTTTTTGTATAATGTGCAGTGTATATTATCAGACTGATTTGGGAGCGTTCATTGACCAGATTCACATTGTGGTTGTGAACTAAATATTTATTGAAGGATTTGATCCATTTTACTAGTACTGTATTTTAAGATATGTTCCTAGGAATTCTCCTTATCTGGTGAAGTTTGGCTGGTGTGTGACTGTATTGATCTCCCTCTTGTGTCATATGTTACAGGAGGAAAGCCCAGTCTCTCAGGCTTTAATTCTATACTTATGGTTAGCTTACTTCTGTAAACAAAAACGTAGAGGGCACCAACATTATAATGATGTACTGTATCTCTATAACATATTTTTCCAAATGAAATATGCAGACTTGATATGGATCAATTGAAAGGGAATATGGAGTAGATTTACCTTTTATTAAGCTAATTTGGCAGATACTTGTCAAACAACACCATTGGAAAACTGTGTTCATATTTACACAGAGACAATGGGAAAACCCTGTTTATATTGACACAGAGACAATGGGAAAGCCCATTCTGTATTTACACGGACACAAAGAGAAAACCCTGTATATATTTACATAGAGACAATGGGAAAACCCTGTATATATTTACACAGAGACAATGGGAAAACCCTGTCTATATTTACACAGAGACAATGGGAAAACCAGTTAACATTACCCTGCCTGTGAAGCCACATTAAGGTGTCATTTTCCTGTCTGAGATGAACTGATAGAATCAGCCTAATTACACTCTTACTAATCTCTGCTATTTAGGATGGCCATGCTTTGTTTTTGAGAAAAATTCTCGCTTCATTTCAAATCAAATTTGTGAATTACGCTATGATTGTTTTAAAATGGTATAACCTCCCAAATCTCATTCTGAATCTGAATGCCACACATCTATTGTGTAGTTGCTGTGATGAAATGTCATTGTCAAAAACGGGTGAGATTCATGTATGGTGCAGCTGAGTGGATTTGGTATTTTATCAAGCTGACACGACTAATGTATCAAAGGGGCACTGACCAGATTGAATCAGAAAAGCCTGTAACCTTCCCTTCCCCTGACCCCCTAAACTAACCAACCTTAATAATAGATATTACTATACTATCTAGCCTAGCCTCAAATGATCTTTTTATTCTCCCATTCTCTTCTTACCCATGTAATTACTACGGTTACTTGCTATCACCCCTTTGATCTGATTTATATATATACCTACTGGTACATCTCTGACCTATGAACACTTCTAGTATCGCTCTGACCAATAATATCTACCGGTACCACTCTGACTTATATACATACCTACTGATACATCTCTGACCTATATATACTTACTGGTACCTCTCTGACCTATATATACCTACTGGTACCTCTCTGACCTATATATAAACCTACTGGTACCTCTCAGGCATATATATGTACCTACTGGTACCTCTCTGCCCTATGATACATCTCTGACCTATAGATACTTACTGGTACCTCTCAGACCTATATATACCTACTGGTACATCTCTGACCTATGAACACTTCTAGTATCGCTCTGACCAATAATATCTACAGGTACCACTCTGACTTATATACATACCTACTGATACATCTCTGACCTATAGATACTTACTGGTACCTCTCTGACCCATATATAAACCTACTACCTACTGGTACCTCTCAGGCCTATATAGGTACCTACTGGTTACCCTCTGTCCTATATATACCTACTGGTCCCTCTCTGCCCTATGAAGCTGTTATTATTCTTAGTCTTTTTGTAAAGGTATTTCAGTCAAGAGTTGTTCAGATTGATTGATGGCTGCTCTCTGAAGCTGTTATTATTTTAAGTCTTTTTGTAAAGGTATTTCAGTCAAGAGTTGTTCAGATTGATTGATGGCTGCCCTCTGAAGCTGTTATTATTCTAAGATTTTTTGTGAAGGGATTTCAGTCAAGAGTTGTTCAGATTGATTGATGGCTGCCCTCTGAAGCTGTTATTATTTTAAGTCTTTTTGTAAAGGTATTTCAGTCAAGAGTTGTTCAGATTGATTGATGGCTGCTCTCTGAAGCTGTTATTATTCTAAGATTTTTTGTGAAGGTATTTCAGTCAAGAGTTGTTCAGATTGATTGATGGCTGCCCTCTGAAGCTGTTATTATTCCAAGTCTTTTTTTGAAGGTATTTCAGTCAAGAGTTGTTCAGATTGATTGATGGCTGCCCTCTGAAGCTGTTATTATTTTAAGTCTTTTTGTAAAGGTATTTCAGTCAAGAGTTGTTCAGATTGATTGATGGCTGCCCTCTGAAGCTGTTATTATTTTAAGTCTTTTTGTAAAGGTATTTCAGTCAAGAGTTGTTCAGATTGATTGATGGCTGCCCTCTGAAGCTGTTATTATTTTAAGTCTTTTTGTAAAGGTATTTCAGTCAAGAGTTGTTCAGATTGATTGATGGCTGCCCTCTGAAGCTGTTATGACCTATATATACCTACTCGTACCTCTCTGACCTATATATATATATATACCTACTGGTACCTCTCTGACCTATATATATGTATAACTACTGGTACCTCTCTGACCTATATATAAACCTACTGGTACCTCTCTGCCCTATGAAGCTGTTATTATTCTAAGATTTTTTGTGAAGGTATTTCAGTCAAGAGTTGTTCAGATTGATTGATGGCTGCTCTCTGAAGCTGTTTTTATTCTTAGTCTTTTTGTAAAGGTATTTCAGTCAAGAGTTGTTCAGATTGATTGATGGCTGCTCTCTGAAGCTGTTATTATTCTTAGTCTTTTTGTAAAGGTATTTCAGTCAAGAGTTGTTCAGATTGATTGATGGCTACCCTGTAAAGCTGTTATTATTCTAAGTCTTTTTTTGAAGGTATTTCAGTCAAGAGTTGTTCAGATAGATTGATGGCTGCCCTCTGAAGCTGTTATTATTTTAAGTCTTTTTGTAAAGGTATTTCAGTCAAGAGTTGTTCAGATTGATTGATGGCTGCTCTCTGAAGCTGTTATTATTCCAAGTCTTTTTTTGAAGGTATTTCAGTCAAGAGTTGTTCAGATTGATTGATGGCTGCCCTCTGAAGCTGTTATTATTCTAAGTCTTTTTTTGAAGGTATTTCAGTCAAGAGTTGTTGAGATTGATTGATAGCTGCCCTCTGAAGCTGTTATTACCCATATCAGAGTAGGTATTTTCCTATATAACAATAGTATATTTCCCCACCTGTATCCATTAAGTATCCCCTCCCTATACCCACTAGACACATATCCTTACTAATATCACATTACTCTGAAATGAATTAAAATATGTCGCAAAGCAGATAGATACAAGGAGAATACAACAGTGTGGTTTGATATGAAGTATGACATTTGTGTTGTGAAACAGAACACCAGTGTAAAGGAGCGTAAAGAATGGACTCACGTGGAAGGACGACAAAAATATATGACCAAGCACCGCACATTACTAACCACTTATCACTAACCCACAGTCCGTGGAATGGGACTTAAAATGGTGCCCCGTGTGAGACTGTCCAAATCGCACGGAAAAGATCCCCTCTGGGTATTGTCGAAGAAGAGTAGGCGTGATAACACCGATTCAGAGGTTAGGATATTTTAGACTTTTAATAAGTGTCAGGTTTATTAGGGCCCCGTATCGGAGATACAGGTGCCCTATAGTAATCACTCTGTCTGTCTGTCTGTCTGTCTGTCTGTCCGTCCATCCACAAATTTTGTTCCTGGCTGATAACTATGGTATTTATTGACCGATGTACATGAAACTTGTTCAGTCTGCAAAAATACACATTGAGGTAAAAAGTCAAGGTCAAAGGTCAAGGTCATTAGTTTCAAAGGTCAAGGTCAAATTTTGTATCTTTTCACTGATGAACATTTTGTTATGAAATGATGAAGCAGAGTTGATCAGAATTGTCAAGATCATTGGGTCAAAGGTCAAGGTTAAATTTTGTATCTTTTCACTGGTGAACATTTCGGTATGACACTTTGAAGCAATGTTGCTCAGAATTAAACAAGGAGTCAACTGACCAAAGGTCAAGGTCATCAGGTCAGGGGTCAAGGTCAAATGTTGTAGCTTTTCACTAATGAGCATTTTATGACATGAAGCAAAATTTTTCGAAATAAAACAGAGACACACTGAGCTAAAAAGTCAAGGTCAAAGGTTAAGGTCATCAGATTCAAAGGTCAAGGTCATATTTTGCATCTTTTCACTGATGAACATTTTGTTATGAAATGATGAAGCAGAGTTGATCAGAATTAAACAAGGAGTCAACCTGACCAAATGTCAAGGTCATTGGGTGAAAGGTCAAGGTTAAATTTTGTATATTTTCACTGGTGAACATTTTGGTATGACACTTTGAAGCAATGTTGCTCAGAATTAAACAAGGAGTCAACTGACCAAAGGTCAAGGTCATCAGGTCAGGGGTCAAGGTCAAATGTTGTAGCTTTTCACTAATGAGCATTTTATGACATGAAGCAAAATTTTTCGGAATAAAACAAAGCGACACACTGAGCTAAAAAGTCAAGGTCAAAGGTTAAGGTCATTAGATTCAAAGGTCAAGGTCATATTTTGCATCTTTTCACTGATGAACATTTTGTTATGAAATGATGAAGCAGAGTTGATCAGAATTAAACAAGGAGTCAACCTGACCAAATGTCAAGGTCATTGGGTGAAAGGTCAAGGTTAAATTTTGTATATTTTCACTGGTGAACATTTTGGTATGACACTTTGAAGCAATGTTGCTCAGAATTAAACAAGGAGTCAATTGACCAAAGGTTAAGGTCACTGGGTCAAAGGTGAAGGTTAATTTTTTTTATGACATTATGCAGCAATGTTGGTCAGAATTTAACAAGGAGTCAATTGAACAAAGGTCAAGGTCACTGGGTCAATGTTCACGGTCAAATTTTGTATCTTTTTCCTGATGAACATTTTGTTATGACTTTATGAAGCAAAGTTGGTCAGAAATAAACAAAGAGTCAACTGACCTAAGGTCAAGGTCACTCGGTCAAAGGTCAAGGTAAAATTTAGTATTTTTTTGCTGGTGAACATTTCATTATGACACTTTGAAGCAATGTTTGTGGGAATTAAACAAGGAGTCATTTGACCAAAGGGCAAGGTCACTGGGTCAAAGGTCAAGGTCAAATTTTATATCTTTTCACTGATGAACATTTTGATATGACATTATGAAGCAAAGTTGGTCCGAATTTAAAAAGAAGTCAGGTCAAGGTCATTTTATGTTATTATGTAGCAAACTTGTTCAGAATTTAAAGCAGAGTCAACTGACCTTAGGTCCAGGTTACGGGGTCCAAAGGGTCAAGGTCAAGTTTTGTATTTTTCACTGATGAACATTTTGTTATATTATGAAGCAAAGTTGGTCAGAATTTAAGAATAAGTTAAACTGACCAAAGATCAGGGTCCCTGGGTTAATGGTCAAGGTCATTTGGGTCCAAAGGTCAAAGATAAAGTGGATCTCTGACTTAGATCCTGGCTCTTGATGGAGGAGGTATATAAGGTGAAATAAAACAAATCAAAGCTAACAAATGAGTATTGCACCGTTACTTACATTTCTGTTAGCCTAGCAAATATGGAGGTGGAAGGAAACAAGACTCACATCATAGTACATGTAAAATGTATATTTTGCTTCCTTGCGAATCTTTTTGAAGTCCAAATATCAAACGTCAAGCTCAGCTATATGGGCAGATTGCTTCTTGATGATTTTTTAAATTAAAATTTTATTGTTTTTTTCGGCTCAAAAGTTGTCACACAAAATTATACTTGCCCCGCTGTAGGTCAATAGGACAGACTTCTATCTCCTCCACCTCTACCCTCTCCTACTCTCTCCTTTTTTCTCTCCATACTTTTTCCCTTCTATTTCCATTTCCTATCTGTTCTCGTCTACTGAAAGGCTGAAAGGCCTTAATAGCAGTTGTAAAACCTTCGAAATCAAAATCAAAATCAACGTAAAGGTATTTCAGTCAAGAGTTGTTCAGATTGATTGATGGCTGCCCTGTGAAGCTGTTATTATTCTAAGTATTTCCCCTTGAGTGCCTCTTTATTTCAGTGTCTTTGTATCTGATGGGAATGTGTTGTAAATTTGTGTAGTTTTTATGGAGCTTGTGTTATTCTTTTAAAACAAATGCCAAGATTTGTTCCTCAGGTGATGAGGAGGTGTAATTGTGGATGAAATAAGAACTGGGAATGCTAGATCTACAGAGCTAAACTGACAAGTTAAGGGTGTAATCCAGGACTGATGCCTGGACAGAGAGCCGAATTACATGGACGACTGCTTATATAACAGACACATTTAGAAACTTGAGGCACAAGTTGGTATAAATCTAAAATAAATATTTTGGATGTTAATTAGAGCCAGGTGTGGTTTGTGTATTGAATCGGTGATTTGTGAAGCCTGAGTAGGGTTTGGATGGAATGCCTAGGCCAAACAGAAGTGTTTGCATTCGGTCTGATGTTTTGTAACAAATGTGCTTGTTTATCGTTATTCCACTCAATATTAAGAGTCTGGCCCTCTTTGATGGAATTCTTACCGAACAGGAGTGCCAAGAGATTTTTGATCACCATAGAAGGGAGTGTGTACTTATGTTTAACAAGAAGGGAGTGTGTACTTATGTTTAACAAGAAGGGAGTGTGTACTTATGTTTAACAAGAAGGGAGTGTGTTCTTATGTTTAACAAGAAGGGAGTGTGTACTTATGTTTAACAAGAAGGGAGTGTGTACTTATGTTTAACAAGAAGGGAGTGTGTACTTATGTTTAACAAGAAGGGAGTGTGTACTTATGTTTAACAAGAAGGGAGTGTGTACTTATGTTTAACAAGAAGGGAGTGTGTACTTATGTTTAACAAGAAGGGAGTGTGTACTTATGTTTAACAAGAAGGGAGTGTGTACTTATGTTTAACAAGAAGGGAGTGTGTACTTATGTTTAACAAGAAGGGAGTGTGTACTTATGTTTAACAAGAAGGGAGTGTGTACTTATGTTTAACAAGAAGGGAGTGTGTACTTATGTTTAACAAGAAGGGAGTGTGTACTTATGTTTAACAAGAAGGGAGTGTGTACTTATGTTTAACAAGAAGGGAGTGTGTACTTATGTTTAACAAGAAGGGAGTGTGTACTTATGTTTAACAAGAAGGGAGTGTGTACTTATGTTTAACAAGAAGATAGTGTGTACTTATGTTTAACAGTGTCAGTGAGGATGTTTGGTTTAAAAAAAGTCAAACTTCATAAATTTTGCCAACACATTCTTTAATTGACTTGCACTCTATGGTTCTAATCATGCTGTGCAGGTTGTTCCCTGAGTTGGCAGTCACTACTTATAGAACCTCTGTAGCAGTGGATAGGTGTCAGATTGTATTAAAGTCAACTTTTCTACAGCCCTATCCTGTCAAGAGTCATCATATTTGTCATGTTGCTTGCTAGGGGACAGCTATTATACTTGTTATGCGCATAAATTCAAACAGTTATTTCTACATAATCATGATGCCAAGAATGATGATGTTTGAACTGTAGCTTGATTGTTGAAGACTTTCCCTGACTTTTTTCAAGATCACTGGGGTGAAATGTGTCAAATAACTTCTACAAAACATTAACAATTATATTTGTCCTGTGATTTATACTGGGGTTAAGGGCTATCTAGTATGTCCACTTTAGGGTGGTCAGGTGGTGCAATGGATAGCGCACTTGCCTTCCAGCAAGGCAGCCGGGTTCGATTCCCCGATTGGACATGAAAAGGTTGGGGTCACCTGCCCGACCACGTGGGCTTTCTCCGGGTACTCTGGTTTCCTCCCACACTAAGACCCCCCACACGCTAACATCCGGGCCAACAAGAGTGATTAATATAAGTTGAAATAACTTGTTTCATAATTGTTGTTAAATAAATGAAGTTTATATTTATATTTAGTATGTCCAAATACAGACCATGATCCACCTTCAAGGTCATAGGTGTTCAGTTTTCAAATGATATCTAAAGAACTCTAAGGCCTAGAGTCAAAATATTTGATGTGTAGCTTTCTAAGTTGGAGGACTATGACAATGACCTTGACTCACTTTCAAATTACCAGGGGTCAAATGTGTTAAAAAGTAAAGAACCTGGAGGAGGGTCTAGAGCCTCTTATTTCCTTCTAAGTGATGTTGTTGATACTGCAAGAAATTGTACCTACTAGTTTTTGCTTAATAAAATGCTTAAAACATCTAGGAAAATAGTGTGATGAACGATATACACGTATTTGTTTAACCTTGATACATAAATAGAAGGTTTTAGATAGCCTCACTATACACCCACCCATCATATATCAATTGCGTAGAAGCAAAACCTACAAGTCTTTATCTTATTTGTGCATGTATACGTTGGATGGTTATCATCAACTTTTGAACAGAGTTGCATTTAATTTGTTATGTGACTCATGGAAACCTATTACATGATCAAACCACTATTGCAGTTTCACAGAAGGCCGCTCACAGAACCATTCTTTACCTCTGTAAATGTTCAGAGCCTCCTTTGGTAACACAGTGTCAGTCTTTTGCCAGGCTTCCCTCCAGATTCTCCGATCCTGTCAGACAAGATTTACCCACTCTTGACAGTTATACCCAGTGATAAATGTTTGCCTCCATGTAAATTACTTTAGAACCCTTCAATTTTGTATTAAACTGTTCTAGCTTTTGATCTCGATTATTCCATTGTCATTGATGGGGATGTAAGGAGGACATTTCATTCATAATTATTTGTTACAAACTTTGTTAATTATTGCTCTGAGTTAGAGATTTAAATTCTGTAAGGAATTATAAGACTGAGGATATACTAACAGACTTGTATGTATACAAACGGTGTCTATGTCGTTGTGATGAAATTTTGGCACTCAGATCAAATTGGAGCCATAAAACAAATACAATTGTCACATTCAGATACAATGTTATCACCTTGACAATATTCGGTGTTATAAAACATGATAGATACTACTAGATTCATCTGTTTTCTGAATCATATTTCCAAATGGAGATCTTAATTTCTGAATTCTTGTTGGATTAACAATAAATAGGTTTGGTTGCCTGCTTTGATTATACTCTGTAGATGTTTGTTAAAATTTGATGCATAAAAGAATATACAGCAAAACCTTATGCAAAACACATAAATTATATGGAACATGTTTAGAGGTTAAAGTTTGAGGTTGCATTAATTGCACTGCAAGGTAAGAGGTTAAAGTTCATTGTGTTGGGTAAGAGGTTAAAGTACACTGTGTTTGGTAAGAGGTTAAAGTACACTGTGTTGGGTAAGAGGTTAAAGTGCATTGTGTTGGGTAAGAGGTTAAAGTACACTGTGTTGGGTAAGAGGTTAAAGAACACTGTATTTGGTAAGAGGTTAAAGTACACTGTGTTGGGTAAGAGGTTAAAGTACAGTGTTGGGTAAGAGGTTAAAGGGCATTGTGTTGGGTAAGAGGTTAAAGTACACTGTGTTGGGTAAGAGGTTAAAGTGCACTGTGTTGGGTAAGAGGTTAAAGAACACTGTTGGGTGGGAGGTTAAAGTACACTGTGTTTGGTAAGAGGTTAAAGAACACTGTGTTGGGTAAGAGGTTAAAGTGCACTGTTTTGGGTAAGAGGTTAAAGAACACTGTTGGGTGGGAGGTTAAAGTACACTGTGTTTGGTAAGAGGTTAAAGAACACTGTTGGGTAAGAGGTTAAAGGGCATTGTGTTGGCTAAGAGGTTAAAGTACATTGTGTTTGATAAGAGGTTAAAGTACACTGTGTTGGGTAAGAGGTTAAAGTACACTGTGTTGGCTAAGAGGTTAAAGTACATTGTGTTTGGTAAGAGGTTAAAGTACACTGTGTTAGGTAAGAGGTTAAAGTAAACTGTTTTGGGTTTGAGGTTAAAGTTCACTGTGTTGGGTAGGAGGTTAAAGTACACTGTGTTTGGTAAGAGGTTAAAGAACACTGTTGGGTAAGAGGTTAAAGGGCATTGTGTTGGCTAAGAGGTTAAAGTACATTGTGTTTGATAAGAGGTTAAAGTACACTGTGTTGGGTAAGAGGTTAAAGTACACTGTGTTGGCTAAGAGGTTAAAGTACATTGTGTTTGGTAAGAGGTTAAAGTACACTGTGTTAGGTAAGAGGTTAAAGTAAACTGTTTTGGGTTTGAGGTTAAAGTTCACTGTGTTGGGTAGGAGGTTAAAGTACACTGTGTTTGGTAAGAGGTTAAAGAACACTGTTGGGTAAGAGGTTAAAGGGCATTGTGTTGGCTAAGAGGTTAAAGTACATTGTGTTTGATAAGAGGTTAAAGTACACTGTGTTGGGTAAGAGGTTAAAGTACACTGTGTTGGCTAAGAGGTTAAAGTACATTGTGTTTGGTAAGAGGTTAAAGTACACTGTGTTAGGTAAGAGGTTAAAGTAAACTGTTTTGGGTTTGAGGTTAAAGTTCACTGTGTTGGGTAGGAGGTTAAAGTACACTGTGTTTGGTAAGAGGTTAAAGAACACTGTTGGGTAAGAGGTTAAAGGGCATTGTGTTGGCTAAGAGGTTAAAGTACATTGTGTTTGATAAGAGGTTAAAGTACACTGTGTTGGGTAAGAGGTTAAAGTACACTGTGTTGGCTAAGAGGTTAAAGTACATTGTGTTTGGTAAGAGGTTAAAGTACACTGTGTTAGGTAAGAGGTTAAAGTAAACTGTTTTGGGTTTGAGGTTAAAGTTCACTGTGTTGGGTAGGAGGTTAAAGTACACTGTGTTTGGTAAGAGGTTAAAGAACACTGTTGGGTAAGAGGTTAAAGGGCATTGTGTTGGCTAAGAGGTTAAAGTACATTGTGTTTGATAAGAGGTTAAAGTACACTGTGTTGGGTAAGAGGTTAAAGTACACTGTGTTGGCTAAGAGGTTAAAGTACATTGTGTTTGATAAGAGGTTAAAGTACACTGTGTTAGGTAAGAGGTTAAAGTAAACTGTTTTGGGTTTGAGGTTAAAGTTCACTGTGTTTGGTAAGAGGTGAAAGTACACTGTTTTTGGTAAGAGGTTAAAGTACACTGTGTTGGGTAAGAGATTAAAGTACACTGTTGTGGGTAAGAGGTTAAAGGGCATTGTGTTGGGTAAGAGGTTAAAGTACACTGTGTTGGGTAAGAGGTTAAAGTACACTGTGTTTGGTAAGAGGTTAAAGGACACTGTGTTTGGTAAGAGGTTAAAGTACACTGTATTTGGTAAGAGGTTAAAGTACATTGTGTTGGGTAAGAGGTTATAGTACACTGTATTTGGTAAGAGGTTAAAGTACACTGTGTTGGGTAAGAGGTTAACGTACACTGTGTTGGGTAAGAGGTTAAAGTGCACTGTTTTGGGTAAGAGGTTAAAGAACACTGTTGGGTAAGAGGTTAAAGTACAATGTGTTTGGTAAGAGGTTAAATAACACTGTGTTGGCTAAGAGGTTAAAGTACATTGTGTTTGGTAAGAGGTTAAAGTACACTGTGTTAGGTAAGAGGTTAAAGTAAACTGTTTTGGGTTTGAGGTTAAAGTTCACTGTGTTGGGTAGGAGGTTAAAGTACACTGTGTTTGGTAAGAGGTTAAAGAACACTGTTGGGTAAGAGGTTAAAGTGAACTGTGTTGGTTTAAGGTTAAAGTAATCTGTGTTGGGTAAGAGGTTAAAGTACACTGTGATTGGTAAGAGGTTAAAGAACACTATTTTGGGTAAGAGGTTAAAGTGCACTGTGTTGGGTAAGAGGTTAAAGTACACTCTGTTAGGTAAGAGGTTCAAGTACAATGTGTTGGGTAAGAGGTTAAAGTACACTGTGTTGGGTAAGAGCTAGTTTAAAGTTCACTGTGTTGGGTAAGAGGTTAAAATGCAGTCTTGGGTAAGAGGCTAAAGTTCACTGTGTTGGGTAAGAGGTTAAAGTACACTGTGTTGGGTAAGAAGTTAAAGTACACTGTGTTTGGTAAGAGGTTAAAGTTCACTGTGTTGGGTAAGAGGTTAAATTTCAATGTGTTGGGTAAGAGGTTAAAGTACACTGTTGGATAAGAGGTTAAAGGTCACTGTGTTGGGTAAGAAGTTAAAGTACACTGTGTTTGGTAAGAGGTTAAAGTTCACTGTGTTGCGTAAGAGGTTAAATTTCAATGTGTTGGGTAAGAGGTTAAATTTCAATATGTTGGGTAAGAGGTTAAAGTACATTGTGTTGGGTAAGAGGTTAAAGTACACTGTGTTGGATAAGAGGTTAAAGGTCACTGTGTTGGGTAAGAAGTTAAAGTACACTGTGTTTGGTAAGAGGTTAAAGTTCACTGTGTTGGGTAAGAGGTTAAAGTTCAATGTGTTGGGTAAGAGGTTAAAGTACACTGTTGGATAAGAGGTTAAAAGTTCACTGTGTTGGGTAAGAGGTTAAAGTTCACTGTGTTGGGTAAGAGGTTAAAGTACACTGTTGGATAAGAGGTTAAAGTGCACTGTGTTGGGTAAGAGGTTAAAGTGCACTGTGTTGGGTAAGAGGTTAAAGTGCACTGTGTTGGGTAGGAGGTTAAAGGACACTGTATTTGGTAAGAGGTTAAATTTAACTGTGTTGGGTAAGAGGTTAAAGTACATTGTGTTGGGTAAGAGGTTAAAGGACATTGTGTTGGGTAAGAGGTTAAAGTGCACTGTGTTTGGAAAGAGGTTAAAGTACACTGTGTTGGATAAGAGGTTAAAGGTCACTGTGTTGGGTAAGAGGTTAAAGTTCACTGTGTTGGGTATAAAGTGAACTGTACAGTATTAGATGTTGCACACTGTATGGTAGAATATTAAAGTATGTTTTACCTGGTTGGACATTAAAGTAGTACACAGAACATGATTAAAGTTTAAGTACACTGTGCAGGGTTTGAGGTTACATTGTCGCTGAACAGTGTACATGGTTAGAAGCTAAACTAGTATACAGTATAAGTATGGGGTTGAGGGATATAGCAAGTGTCTGGTGTCCATTGACCATGCCTATTTCCCTCGGCAAATAGCAGGTTTCTAGTGTCCTGAGACCAGGTCTATTTCCCGAGGTGAAGCCCAGGGAAATAGGCATGGTCAAGGGACACCAGAAACTTCCTATATCCCTCAACCCCATACTTTAACCGTTTTATTATACCGATTCACACTGGAGAGATAGTTTTAACTAGAAAATATTTGTAAATCATAAGCTGTATGGCTTAACGTCCCAACTACCCTTTTGATGGCAATGGAGCCAAATACAAAGTGTAACTATAGTGAATTGATAAGTGTCGTTTGCACAGTAGGAGGCGCATTTGGTAGCATTAGCTCCTCTCACCTCCCGAGTTGCTTCCGTGTTCGGTAACAAGCTCAGCCCACCTCTGGCCTGATTGGCTCGGCGGTGTGAACACCCCCTATATAGTTAGTACAGTATTCATGGTTAGAAGCTAAACTAGTATACTATATCGTTAGTACAGTGTGCATGGTTAAAGATTAAGTTTATGGTGCATATTGAGAAGTAAAAATGAAGTGTATATTATATTGGACAGGCGGTTTTAAAGTACAATTTATAGTAGAGGTTACATTGCTGCTTTACATGGTTACACATTAAATTACATTTTATATGGCTATGGGTGAGATTTAACAATATGTACTTTATCAAATTATTTTATGAGACAGTTTTATTGTGTCTACACACACATTTATATGTCAACTTCACAGCTCAGCAGGAGATTTTGTAATGTTACATACTTTTAATGACAACTAGACCTCCATTGCCATTCCAGGATGTCTTCCATTGTTGTCATGGTGATATTTTTTCTCCTAGAATTCTGGTTCCAGCTGTCTGGCTTTGGTTGCTATGGACAACTCAGAAATCACAGTTTCAATCATTGTAGGTGGTGTAACATTGCAGTTTATGTTCGCCGTTTATCCCGGAGTCTGTTCTCGAATTTCAATAATGCTGAATTAGTTGTCATGAAGCTATCACTTGCTGTCAGAATTGTGTAATGGTTTGGCCCAACTTCCGTCTTCCTGACACATCGTTGTGATTAGTATCATATCCTGGTAGCAATTGAATTTGAAATTACATGATACATTGCTGATACCTCTTGGAAAAGCAATATTTTTTTCACTGAGCTTACAGTGACATTGTATTAGACATGACAATTGAATCAGTTTGGCATCAGTTGCCCTCACTCAGTGATTGCTGCTAGACCAATGGAGAGTTTGAAAATTTGTCAATTTAGTTTGCTCTGATGTTTACCACTAATATTCTGTGACTTTTATTTCAAAACATCATCAGAAGATCTATACACATATTGCTAGACCAAGCCATCACATGGTGTTGTGTCAATACTGCTAGACTTAGCAATCATATTGTGTCAATAATGCTTTAGACTTAGCCATGATGTTGTGTCAATACTGCTAGACTTAGCCATGATGTTGTATAAATACTGCTAGACTTAGCCATGATGTTGTATCAATACTGCTAGACTTAGCTATGATGTTGTGTCAATACTGCTAAACTTAGCCATGATGTTGTATCAATACTGCTAGACTTAGCCATGATGTTGTATCAATACTGCTAGACTTAGCTATGATGTTGTATCAATTCTGCTAGACTTAGCCATGATGTCGTATCAATACTGCTAGACTTAGCTATGATGTTGTGTCAATACTGCTAGACTTAGCCATGATGTTGTATCAATACTGCTAGACTTAGCCATGAAGTTGTATCAATACTGCTAGACTTAGCCATGATGTTGTATCAATACTGCTAGACTTAGCCATGATGTTGTATCAATACTGCTAGACTTAGCCATGATGTTGTATCAATACTGCTAGACTTAGCTATGATGTTGTATCAATACCGCTAGACTTAGCCATGATGTTGTTGTATCAATACTGCTAGACTTAGCCATGATGTTGTATCAATACTGCTTTAGAGACTTATAGCCATGATGTTGTATCAATACTGCATTGAAGATGAGGTGTTACTGTCTGTGGCTCACATTGGGTCAGGCTGTGGAAGGTATTACTATCTACCTAATGTCTGCTAATTGTTATCAAGCTTATACATGTTGAGGTACAGTTCTTTGAGTAGTAACATTTCACATGAAATCTACGAATACCAACAATAGAGGGAGAATAAAAAAGTTAGGAGCACACTTAATAGGAGTACTGTAAAAGTATGATACTATAAAACATATACACATATACCCAGTGTTTCAGACAGAAACATATACACATATACCCAGTGTTTCAGACAGAAACATATACACATATACCCAGTGTTTCAGACACAAACATATACACATATACCCAGTGTTTCAGACACAAACATATACACATATACCCAGTGTTTCAGACACAAACATATACACATATACCCAGTGTTTCAGACACAAACATATACACATATACCCAGTGTTTCAGACACAAACATATACACATATACCCAGTGTTTCAGACACAAACATATACACATATACCCAGTGTTTCAGACACAAACATATACACATATACCCAGTGTTTCAGACACAAACATATACACATATACCCAGTGTTTCAGACACAAACATATACACATATACCCAGTGTTTCAGACACAAACATATACACATATACCCAGTGTTTCAGACACAAACATATACACATATACCCAGTGTTTCAGACACAAACATATACACATATACCCAGTGTTTCAGACACAAACATATACACATATACCCAGTGTTTCAGACACAAACATATACACATATACCCAGTGTTTCAGACACAAACATATACACATATACCCAGTGTTTCAGACACAAACATATACACATATACCCAGTGTTTCAGACACAAACATATACACATATACCCAGTGTTTCAGACACAAACATATACACATATACCCAGTGTTTCAGACACAAACATATACACATATACCCAGTGTTTCAGACACAAACATATACACATATACCCAGTGTTTCAGACACAAACATATACACATATACCCAGTGTTTCAGACACAAACATATACACATATACCCAGTGTTTCAGACACAAACATATACACATATACCCAGTGTTTCAGACACAAACATATACACATATACCCAGTGTTTCAGACACAAACATATACACATATACCCAGTGTTTCAGACACAAACATATACACATATACCCAGTGTTTCAGACACAAACATATACACATATACCCAGTGTTTCAGACACAAACATATACACATATACCCAGTGTTTCAGACACAAACATATACACATATACCCAGTGTTTCAGACACAAACATATACACATATACCCAGTGTTTCAGACACAAACATATACACATATACCCAGTGTTTCAGACACAAACATATACACATATACCCAGTGTTTCAGACACAAACATATACACATATACCCAGTGTTTCAGACACAAACATATACACATATACCCAGTGTTTCAGACACAAACATATACACATATACCCAGTGTTTCAGACACAAACATATACACATATACCCAGTGTTTCAGACACAAACATATACACATATACCCAGTGTTTCAGACACAAACATATACACATATACCCAGTGTTTCAGACACAAACATATACACATATACCCAGTGTTTCAGACACAAACATATACACATATACCCAGTGTTTCAGACACAAACATATACACATATACCCAGTGTTTCAGACACAAACATATACACATATACCCAGTGTTTCAGACACAAACATATACACATATACCCAGTGTTTCAGACACAAACATATACACATATACCCAGTGTTTCAGACACAAACATATACACATATACCCAGTGTTTCAGACACAAACATATACACATATACCCAGTGTTTCAGACACAAACATATACACATATACCCAGTGTTTCAGACACAAACATATACACATATACCCAGTGTTTCAGACACAAACATATACACATATACCCAGTGTTTCAGACACAAACATATACACATATACCCAGTGTTTCAGACACAAACATATACACATATACCCAGTGTTTCAGACACAAACATATACACATATACCCAGTGTTTCAGACACAAACATATACACATATACCCAGTGTTTCAGACACAAACATATACACATATACCCAGTGTTTCAGACACAAACATATACACATATACCCAGTGTTTCAGACACAAACATATACACATATACCCAGTGTTTCAGACACAAACATATACACATATACCCAGTGTTTCAGACACAAACATATACACATATACCCAGTGTTTCAGACACAAACATATACACATATACCCAGTGTTTCAGACACAAACATATACACATATACCCAGTGTTTCAGACACAAACATATACACATATACCCAGTGTTTCAGACACAAACATATACACATATACCCAGTGTTTCAGACACAAACATATACACATATACCCAGTGTTTCAGACACAAACATATACACATATACCCAGTGTTTCAGACACAAACATATACACATATACCCAGTGTTTCAGACACAAACATATACACATATACCCAGTGTTTCAGACACAAACATATACACATATACCCAGTGTTTCAGACACAAACATATACACATATACCCAGTGTTTCAGACACAAACATATACACATATACCCAGTGTTTCAGACACAAACATATACACATATACCCAGTGTTTCAGACACAAACATATACACATATACCCAGTGTTTCAGACACAAACATATACACATATACCCAGTATTTCAGACAGAAGCATATACACATATACCCAGTGTTTCAGACACAAACATATACCCAGTGTTTCAGACACAAACAAGCACTTTACTTCAAGTATACCAGTAATGGCGTGGTTTTGATCTGTAGACATCAGAAATACACATTTCTGGTTGATCCAAGTACACCCAGATTTATAAAGATGTGCACCACTGTCCTGAGCCTTTGTTGAGCGTTCTTCTGAAGATATAGTCTGATTGGCCACTCTAGACAATCCTCCTTGGAAGGAATCGTGATAGTCTCTACAGAATCATGACAGTTAGCACTGATGCCATTGTACCTTTCCAGGCTACTGTCTGTTGGTCAACCCAAGCTTCCACTTTCCAAACAAAGACTATAAAAGTGGTTGTCATTGACAACGATGCCAATTTCGTTCGATTTCAGCTTTAAAAAGTTTCACCGTTTCCATAGATTGACTTGTTGGGGGAAGCTAAGTGTCTGTTGGATTTATTTTCAAGATTTTAATATTTGGTGGCTGCAAGGAGTGTTAAACTGTTGACAATCCAATACAATTCTGTTAGTGGTTGTTCCTGTCTGCTTCGTCTCCATAGACTAGGGCTGGGAAAGCATCGGTAATTACAGTAACATAACGCTCAGACTAGTTAAATGATTTTCCTTCTAATGGTGATAAATTAATAGAAAACAGTTTTGATGTGGTTTACCTAGATAGTGATTGCTGAAGTTATCCAGCCTAGGTGTGATGTGATGACGTGTGCTGTCATGCATAAAACTCAGGTGGTTGGGGACATACAAATACCCAACAAGGCCAATAACACATCAGTACTCGATTACATTGGCATCGGAAAGGAACTTTATTGTTGGTGAACTTTAGATTGCTTTTAAGAAAAGAATGAATGTTTAAAATTCAACTGAGAATTATTCCTCATTATAATTTGGACTGTTTCTTCTAAGTGCTCAAAAGACATGAAGGTGTCTAATTATTATCTGTGGTAAGGTATGCCTCATTGACGTCATGACAACCAATATTATCAACATTCAACATGGACAGGACTTAATTGACCAGCTAGGGAGTGTGAGGAGTGAGCTGTCTGAATGCACTTGGTGACACTCAGAGCTAGAGCTGCTGGCCAAATGTTATAAATATTGAAAAAAAAAGACTTTAAATTTATAACAAAGTTCAAATAACTGTTGCTTTTGATAATGTGGGGTACCGGGTAAGTTTAAATAAAAACAAAAAGACATTTACAAAAATTTCTTCTGCATATATGTGGTCAAATTTACTGGGCTTATCCAACTATTTAAAAGCAGCCTCTGTAGGGATAGTATCAGTTGACGTATGCCCAACATCCCCATCATTGTGTTTTGTTGGTAGAAGTATTAAAATAAATGGACATGAAGTGAGATCATATTAAACTCGAACATTAAGTTGAAATCTCATCTTAAAAGTGATAAAATAACATGTACATAAGAGTTTTACTTTATTTTCAAACTGCCAATAGATATCTGCTTGCTTTTTGGAATCTTTCCAAATTTTAAATCTTCCATTTTTTTTATTCTTGGGATAATTACTTGAACATTTTTTGCTGGAATTTGGTTGAATCAATTAAAGTTTTATTGAAATTCTTGGTAATGAAATTCTACTGATTAGCTGTTAAAATTTTGGCAAAATGACAGAAACATTCCCTAGTCATTTCAAACGCTAGCTTTAGTTTGAAATGGAGGGTCATCTTCTTTTTAAGCATGAGGCACTATTATGGCAGGATAAATATGTAAATGACATTGATGACTAAAAGTATTCTGGGAATATTTGTCAAATGTTGAAAAACTGAAACATTATGTTAATATCACTGCAAAGCAATATTTAGAGTCTCCCTAGTGATTCCAATCATAATTATAATGGCTAAATAATGAAACAGCTGGAATGGTGATCAAGAAACAGCTAGTGGATTAGAAAGATGGAAATTTGTCCACACAAAACACAGACTGTAGTGTGGAACACCTGAATTGGATTAATTAGGCTTAGCTGTATAGAAGATTTGGTGACAGTTTGCAGATGATTATGAATACAGTCACATGTCGTTTCACAAGATCAGCTTTGATGTCATCTTACAGCTATATATAATTAAGCCAATACCTTGGACTTTACTTGGCCTATAGTGAAATGGATGTTAGATATTCACTGTTTTGATATAAAAGATAGTTATAAAACTCTGTCTAGATTTCATTCACAGTTTTAGTACATAATACAGTAATTTGAAGTTTGTACTTTGTTATAAGAAATCGGTGACCTTGAGAGTACTGCACCTACTGATAAATTAATTAACTTGCAAAAAGGATTCTTCTTTTTCCACAGCCAGGCACCATAAAGATGTTTAATAGTCTGCCAGCGGAAAATTAGTTAAATGTGAAACACAGAGTGAGGGCATGTTGGAAGTTTATTGGATGTCAAGACGACCGGAACAGTTTGTAATAGCTACGCCAATCCTGTCTTGGGGAAAAATGAAAAACAGTAAAAGTGAAACAAATTACAAAAATGTTGGGTTTCCACTTGAGAAAAGATATTTATGCAATGACTGGAATTTGTTTAATAGAATGATCTAGATATCAAGTTTACAGAATCTATCAGACATCAAATAACGTACATGGAAATTGGCGCTAATGTATATTCTTACTGCTTATTAAGATGGCATTTCTCACATATTTAAGGGAGGATTTGTCGAGTTTGCTGGACAGATGTTTTCTGCAGCAGAGCATGTTGTGTTGTATCTATTAGCACATACACAGGTTGTATACTCATCAGGCACATCTACATGTAATAGAGCGTGTCTGTTTATCAGTGGGATGTAGCTTAGTCCTGTGGCAGAGGAACACCCATCGTTGCTGTCATTTTGAAATTTTCTGTTCACAATTGTCTAACTCCTTGATTTTGTGTTATCTGTTTTGACATTTTGTGATATATATTTATAAGGAGAGAAGGGAGTTACCATTTATGTACTTCATATCATGATTGTGTTCACAAGCGTGTCTTTATCTGACAGGCAGTGATTAACATTGTGCTGGAATTGTTTAGCTTCGGGTCCAAATGTGTAAGTTCTATGTGAAAATAAGGTTTGTTTAGCAGCTTGTGTTATTTAGTTGAATTTCTAAAATGAAGAAAACAATTCAATTATTTCCTACAAAGTTGATTGGATATATATTATTGTATCAACTGAAAATGATTCTACTGCTATACATAATATACAGATTTGATAAGACCCTATAGCTATCTATGAAACAATATAAGTATATATATGTATATGCTATCTTACTCAGTGACTTGTAAACGTTTTCCTGAAGAGTTTTACATCAACCCATAAAACACTGGAGTAACTGATTTAATTATTGACATATATTGTTGATAGTGTTCATTTGGTATAAAATTATTTAATGTTGAAGGGAGATCACTCTTAACTTAAACCACACAAATGATTTTTGTAAAGTAGTATATAAATATTATTGTTATAAAATGACGGTTGTGGTTAAGTTGTCATTTCACCATAACTAATGTGTTACATTGTATTTTTAATAAACTTTGTTTTACTTTACAGATAAGTGTTTTTCCAAGTGATACTTACTACTGTGTACGAGATGCTCAGAATGGATATAACAGGGAGTGTATACATAACATTATAAAATGTTCAGGAAAATGACATTTTCTTCCATATATTCCTGGTGAGTTGATTTTTTTTCATCCCCTCATTAGTAATATGTTTTTGAAACTTGATGCAATTCATACCATGCTGGTGACTTTTACCCCAACATCATCAACTGGTGAGCTTTTCAAATTGCCCATCAATCAACAGTGGTTCGCTGTCTGTCCGTCTTCTGTCCGTAAAAAACATTCTTGCTGAACAATTCTTTCTGAAATTTAATATTGTACTCTTATACTTTAGGTTTTGTCATTACTTGATGATTTAGAATGTATCGGTAAAAATTAACAAGTTTGCTTAAATTGAAAAGAATAGTGTGTGTATATTTATTGATGAAAATATCCAGCTTCAAAAGATTTTGTGCTTGTCATACTGTAAAAGATCATTTGTTAAAACATGGCTTTCAGTAGCTTAAAGATAGCGAAAAAAAATGTGTGGATGGCATTTCATCAAAGACCAATTAATTAATGTTGATGTTGTACCTTACATGCAGTATTTAACTGTGAGGTACTAATACAGGACCATACCATACTGGTTTTTATATTACATCGGTAAAGTAAGAACAAAGCTGCAGTACAATAGCTGTGTAATTAATGAGTGGGGAGCCTGCAGGTACTATTTATAAAGGTATTGTGTAATGATATGGTAGCTGTGTATCACCCGTAATTAACGCGGGATCAAAGTGTTTGTACCACAGTCTAGAGGTGTGACTAGTACAAGCTGAGACTGATAGCAGTGGAAGCACTACATTAATAGTTACAACATGACTTTCTCCAGCAAACAAATCAAATTAATATACACAGTAATATTAACTAAAGAGTACCAAATACTAAGAGTAAGACAGTGTCTGTGTTCCCCGCCTCCCTGACTAGCCATTCCCTACATAAAGACTTGTGTTATCGTACCAGCTTCCAGGATTTTACCATTGTTTTTAATGACAAAAACTACGTTGGCATTTTCAATACTAAAAATCATAAACAAAGAGAAGTTGTTCTCCGCTGAGAAAGAGTTCATGTAGTAGTTCTCCTTTGAAAGCCCAGCGTTTTATGGTAATTGTACTGTTGGGACCTTCATAGTAGAATGAAAGGTACCAGTCTGTAAGGGAGATAACCCCAGACAAGAGGGGAGTATAACAATATTACCTTTGAAAACCAGAACCCTCGGCTTAACTGTGAAATATTCATAAGGAGTACTAATGACTTCTGGTGAGATTATGCATGTCAAACTCCAATTTGCTTTCATGGCTTCATGTAATGTTCCTGTAATATATTCTCTCTAATGTCATCACTGCGGGAAATGAGATATTTTGTGATGAAAATAAAGCCAGTAGGTTTTCTGACCAAAGTTATTGCTTGCTTCCTCTTTGCTAGGAGTTAAGGTACAAATTAACTGTAACAATATTAGTTGTATTGACAATGTCAGAACAGATGTCCTTACACTGGCCAAGTTGTGCTGACAATGTCAGAACGGAATTAATTTGTCCTCATACTGACCTAGTTGTGCTGACAATGTCAGAACAGATGTCGTCAAACTGGTCAAGTTGTGCTGACAATGTCAGAACGGATGTCCTCATACTGACCTAGTTGTGCTGACAACGTCAGAACAGATGTCCTCATACTGGCCTAGTTGTCCTGACAATGTCAGAACGGATGTCCTCATACTGGCCTAGTTGTGCTGACAATGTCAGAACAGATGTCCTCATACTGGCCTAGTTGTGCTGACAATGTTAGAACAGATGTCGTCAAACTGGTCAAGTTGTGCTGACAATGTCAGAATGGATGTCCTCATACTGACCTAGTTGTGCTGACAATGTCAGAACAGATGTCCTCATACTGGCCTAGTTGTGCTGACAATGTTAGAACAGATGTCGTCAAAGTGGTCAAGTTGTGCTGACAATGTCAGAATGGATGTCCTCATACTGACCTAGTTGTGCTGACAATGTCGGAACAGATGTCCTCATACTGGCCTTGGTGTGCTGACAATGTCAGAAGGATGTCTGTCCTCATACTGGTAAAGTTTTGCTGACAATGATGTCCTATATAGAGTTGTGCTGACAATGTCAGAACAGATATCCTCATACTGACTTAGTTGTGCTGACAATGTCAGAATAGATGTCGTCAAAGTGGTCAAGTTGTGCTGACAATGTCAGAACAGATGTCCTCATACTGGCCTTGTTGTGCTGACAATGTCAGAAGGATGTCTGTCCTCATACTGGTAAAGTTGTGCTGACAATGATGTCCTATATAGATGTGTTATTGTGAGGGAAACACACATATGTGTTATTTTGACGGAAACATACAGGAGATATTTTTGTGAGGGAAAAACACATGTGTTATTGTGAGGAAAACATACAGGAGATATAGGTGTGTGGGAAACACACAGGAGATATTATTGTGAGGGAAACACACATGTGTTATTGGGAGGGGAACATACAGGATTTATTTTTGTGTGGGAAACACTGGATTTATTATTGTGAGGGAAACACACAGGAGGTATTGAGAGAAACACACATATGTGTTATCATGAGGGAAACACACAGGAGATATTTTATGAGCGAAACAGATGAGATATTGTTTTTTCTGAGGGAAACACACATATGTGTTATCATGAGGGAAACACACAGGAGATATAATTGTTAGGGAAACACACATATGTGTTATTGTGAGGGAAACATACATATGTGTTATTGTGAGGGAAACACACAGGATTTCTTATTGTGAGGGAAACATACAAGAGATATCAGATGAGGACAATTAGATACAGATAAACAGCAGGTCCTTAATACCAGTGGAGTAAGTTTTGCTGTCCATGCAGGTCCTGTATAATATTCAATTGTATTGAAGCTGTAGTGACCAGATGAAATCATTTCAGAACTTCTGTTAACAGGGAATTTCAGAACTTTTGTTAACAGGGAATTGGATACTTGATAAAGTTTATGGAATTCTTGGTCAAGCCCATAAATATATAGACTGTCCAGTGGAGCTTTTGGTCAAGGCTATTGACTGTCCAGTGAAGCTGTAGGTCAAGGTTATTGACTGTCCAGTGTACATGTAGCTGTGGGGAAGCCTTCCAGCTGTTCATGAATAGTGTGATGGCTGTAGATAGTGGCATCTTGGGTGTATAACTACATACATGTATGTAAATAGAAATGAAAAGTTGTTAGTCCTGGGATTCTTAATTACAATTGCAAGTTCAGCTACATCTGTGGTTATGAGGTAGATGATTGCTAGAAGTGTAAATATTATCATAAGGTAAACTTTTCAGTAGATAGTATTTCCAGATGCATATGGGAGTCACAGACTGAACAGCCAAGTTGGAGTTTTAGACAGGGAAGAGAAATAGCTAACTGGAGGTGGAGTTGTAGACTGATTATTGTAAACTTTGACATCAACAATACCTCAAACCTTAAAAAATGAAACCAGAGTTCAGGTTCCAAAAGGATATCAGATTAAAAAAAAAGATTGCTTGTGATTTGTTTGAAAAATCAATGACTTTGCTGGCTTTGTAACTGATGTTGGGAGGGATGTGTGGGAGGTTTTACAGGGAATGATATCAACTATCATTGACTATTATAGATGTTCTGTGATTCCCTCAAGCACCATAGGAGACAGTGTTAAATACCAAAATGTGCATCAGTTATCACAATTTCATTGCTTTCAAATCTTTCATCATTGATTTTCTTTCCAGAAGAGAAAATTTGATTAAAAGAAACTTACATTAACTATCAAAACACATTTATTTTTCAATTTTGCAAAAAGGTACAAATTAAGTAGTAAACTAGAATAAAATATAGGTAAGTCATGCTGAAGATAACAATGAAAAGGAATTTGACTTTGTACATGAAGTAATGGAATAGTGGTTGGGAGGGATTAATTTTATCACAGGATTGTGCTGATGTGCAGAGGAATCACAGCCTTGTAAAATCTATTGATTTCTGTCTATCTGGACCTCTTCCTCATTCCACTATAAACATAGTTATACAAGACTAGTATACAGCACGCTATAGCTATAATATAGTGTACAGTGTAATACACTATACATTTACTGTGTGTGGTCCTGTATAGCTGTAGTATACTGTGCAGTGTAATACACTATACATTTACTTTGTGTGGTACTGTATAGCTGTAGTATACTGTACAGTGCCATACACTATACATTTACTGTGTGTGGTACTGTATAGCTGTAATATACTGTACAGTGTAATACACTATACATTTACTGTGTGTGGACCTGTATAGCTGTAGTATACTGTACAGTGTAATACACTATACATTTACTGTGTGTG
>NW_018407439.1:220313-244060 GCF_002113885.1 Mizuhopecten yessoensis
TAGCTGTAGTATACTGTACAGTGTCATACACTATACATTTACTGTGTGTGGACCTGTATAGCTGTAGTATACTGTACAGTGTCATACACTATACATTTACTGTGTGTGGACCTCTGTAGCTGTAGTATACTGTACAGTGTCATACACTATACCTTTACTATGTGTGGATATGTATAGATGTAGTTTACTGTACAGTGTCATACACTATACCTTTACTGTGTATGTACTAGTGGTGTACCAATAATCGGAAACATTGATTAAATCGAGTTTGAAAAGGGTCCGATCCAATAATCAATTTTGCTGATGAAAGATTGATTATGTTCAATTGTATTGTAATCCTTTTCTAACTTTTAAGCAGACTCAACATCTGCACCAACATTATAAATTTGGTGGTTAATATAAAAATGGAATTGTGTATGGTTAAAAGCGGAATCGCTTTTCGTTGCGTCACTTGTATTCGTTTTGTATAATACAAACATCCGCATTTTGTATCAACCCAAACCCCCATAATTGAAAGCTAGTAAAATGAAGCTAGCAGAGTGTTTTTCGTGATAAATAATTATTAATATGCTATGTTATAGTGATTGGAGCATTCAAATGGGGGTAATTAATACCTAAACTGTGGGTACACCTAGTTGTCATCAAGTTTTTAGTCAAAACAGAGATGTAATTGAACCCTTCCTTCCACCTAGATTTCGGAAACGAGTATTTTCTCATCAGTCGGCACAATTACATCAGATAATAAATCGGCCGGCTTCTTATGTTACACGAGTAGGTCATTTAAACCGATAATCGATCGATTATGGTCAGTTCCGATTATCGATCTTGAATATTTGACCGATTCCCAGCACTACTATGGACCCCTAATTAACTGTAATGCTCTAGCATGCTGTACCATGATGTCATTATACAATTTTGATATAGAAGTTATGTATAATATTGTTCAATCAAATAATGTTGATAGACTTTTCCTCCAAACCCAGTATTTGTTAAAGTAAGAGGTGGAGATTAAATAAGGACACAGATCTTGAATGTGACTATAGCATTGTGAATGATATCAGTGCATACTGACCCTGTCTATAGTTCTATAGGAGCTAGTGTGTACTCGAAGGGGAGCACTGACCACTGACTGACTTCTCAATGGTCAGCAGGACTTCCGAAAACTTACTGGTCTATTTCTATGGTGTCTCATTGTGTATCTAGGTCTGTATTACACAAGTTGTAGTAACTCAGTACCAAGTTAAGTAGAAATGAGTGGGTAGGGGGTTCCTCTAGGTTATTTCTTGAAAATTATTTATGTACCAATTAGTATATTGTTGACTTTAAGCCTCAGGAACTGATAGAACTAGATTTCTGTCTCTTCCATCTTCCTGTAGAGTTTCAGCAGTTCTAGCCTTACATTAGAGGTAAGTTCACTTAATTTGTCTCTATCTTTGATGACATTAAACTTGAAAAAAGTGTCTATTGTGTGTATAAAAGCATTAACATGATGGTATTTATGTTGTGAGTTGTATGCAGCCTGGAGATGGCTTCTGTCCAGCCGAGGGCTCACTCTTTCCTCACTGGCAGCTAGTATTACAGCTGTACTGTAGAATCCTGTGATGCTATATACAATTGGTGTTATAGGTCCTAATCTTTCTCCTCAACAATTTGTCTCATTGAATTCTAGACAGTTTTCTGACTTCTGTGAAGAAGTCTGTGTTTGTGAATTGATTTGTCATGATAAAACTCTATACAAGCTGCACTTTATGGTTCACATAATGGTACATAAAGTTGGGTAAACTATGTATATTTCTTCTGATGTTGGCATTTCTATAAATAAATTTCCTGTTCAATTGCCAAGGTAATTTTAAAACAACCTTAGCAATTAATTTGATACAATCCAAAATATATTTAATGGGAGTTGCTGTGAGGACCTCCTGTCTCATGTTTCTAGAATAAAACAAACACATCCTTTTGGGTAGGGTTTATGGGGCTAAGACTCTTTTTCAAACTGTATGGAATAGATTTGAGTAGGGATAGGAAGATCCAAGATTTTACTTGTAACAGCTAGTAGCTCCTTATTCCTATTTTAATCCTATGAAATAACAACCTGTACTTATGTCACACTATTTTTATGATTAGTTTATCTCTAGTACCATTTAATGTTATGTAACATTGTGCTTACTGCAAGAAACTGTAACAACCTGTCTAGTAAGGAGAAAACAAGTTTCTGTCCTGATTTATATATAGGTCTTGTTTGAGATACAGTGTACTGAGAAGTCTGTGATAGGCTGGAACTAGCACTGGTGGACCCTTACCGTGTATTTTTTTCATTTTTTCGTTTAANTAGAGTGAAGATGTTTCTGGTCCGGCTGACATGTACTTTTAACTCCCATGTTATAGATACAATGGGGTTGTTTAATTATTTGGGACTTTTTGTTTTTTGAGTTCATACAATGTATAGAAGAATTTAGAATAGTTTGGAAGTAAATTAGCCTGATTGTAAGCTGTCAATGCTGTTAAAATAGCGGCCCTTTCTACAGACCTAATAGATGGATGAATGATCAGGCCTTGATTGCCTAAAGGTTGGTTATCTTTACCAGTACTGGTTAGTGAAAAATTAAAATTGTTGCCAGTTGAAAACAATGGCTTCCAGAGTAAAATACATCCTCAAAGGTTATCAGTGTGATTGGTGGCAGCAAATCTATAGCAGTGAAAGGATATCAGAAGTTCTTGATTTTGTTGTTTTCATATTTGAAATTTTCCCTAACCACCAGTTAAATTGGACTTATTTTACATCTCTGATTTTGAATTTACAAGGACAATGAACAAATTGTTTTGACTTATATTGCACTCTCCATGGCCATAATGAAGCATGCAGGGGCTCTTAATGTGGGAGGTAACCCAAGTACCTGGAGAAAACCCAATCGGTCGTGCAGATAACCCATATATTTTCACATCCAGTCTCCGAACACCAAAACTATGTTGCCAGTCAACGGCATCAGACATCGCAAACTTGTTTCTAGAATCATCTTCAAATCTATCGATCACTTCCTTCTGTAAATAAAATTATAGAGGGGGGAGTCGAACCCTAGCTGTCGGGTGAAAGGCGAGTGCACTATATACTACCCCACTTGACCACCTTATGTGGTGTTTATTTGCCTGTATTATGATGTTTATGTGCTAATTGATAGTATGCTACTGAAACAGCTAGCTATAGACGTCATAGTACAAACCGTACCCTCTTGATAAATTAGGCCCATAAAACGCAGTATAAGAAAAGCATTCTTTCAAGTTGTGCATTATACTTTTTGTAAGTCAGTTTGTTTTTACAGAACAGATTTCTGATATATTAAACACATGGAAATTATGTCCAAGCTCCACAAAAATAATGTGAAGAGGAATGAGGAACACCCCCTGGCCCTCGTCCGAACTTCCTCTCCATCTCCCGACTCCGAGACATCCTTATGTCTTATCTTCTGCACTTGCAAACATGAATGGGTAAAATGTTGTTTTAGTCTGATCGCTGATTGATGATATGCCAACCTTTGATATATATGTAATGATAAAATTGGGTAAGACTCTTTGTCTGTCCAAGGCCTCAATTTAATGATACATAGAACATTTTTATTAGCTTTCATCCTTCATTATCAGTACTAACAATTATCTCCCTTTGGTCTTCGTTGACCTGATGGATTGACTTCAGCTGAACCCCACAGTCTCAGAGAAACAGATTTGTTAGTCCTGTGATATGGACTAACTGCTCCCGACTCTAGTTATATACCAGACTTGTTGAATCCTCTTTGAATACCTGCCAACGTTTATACAATAGACATACACCTCAATCAACTTTTCTGCTGAATTAAGATAGTCATTTGCCACCTTTTGACTTGAGCTGAGATAAGGTTGAGTTGGTGAGGATTTGTTCTCTGTCAAACACAGGAAAATGAATGCCTGTGCTGAGGGGTTATCACACACTCCATTGGCTGCACTTTTTGTTATCTATATATACATAGAAGAAAACTGTTCTGTGAAAAAAATACCCTGATGTTTGATATTCTTACTGTATGGTAATTATACATTTTATGTTGCATGTAGCCTAGTGTGGCTGTTAAAACGATGAAGATTTGGTATCATTGATTGGTTGAATCTTCATCAATCAAGAGTCTTATGGACAAGTTAATGAAGTTATCCCAGCATTATTAGGTGGATGGAATTTTTTCAGTTTGTTATCTATATATCTATTTGTCTGTTTTGTTGTTTTATAGTCTACTGGTAAATAGTACCAGGGGGTGAGCTTATGTTATCGTGCATCATCCCTCGTCTATTGTGTATCAACTTTTGCAATAAAATGACATCTCCTCCAAAATTGTAGAATAGGTATCAACCAAATTCTGTGGTAGCATATTCAGTAGGAGGGAACCAAAATTTGTTCAAAAAAGGGGTTGACCCTGCTCCGCTGTGGGTTTAGGGGCAGAATCATATAAGCTGGTCTTCTTTAAATTACATTTTTCTCCTACCCCAAAATGACTAAGTTTAATTAACAAAATTTTGATGATAGCAATACTCCGCGCATAGGGATCAGAAATTATAGAAATAAAGGGGCTGGCGCTCCTGGGGGCGGAGGGCAGGATCAAAAGGTGTCAGAGTGGCTGAACCGTTTTAAATGATATCTCATTTCAAAGCACTGTATATATATTTCAACCAAATTGTGGTGGTAGTATACAAATATAGTTGTTAGAATCCTTGAGATTTTAGTCTCATTTCCAAAAAAGCCAGGTCAGGGATTAAAGGCCCTAATGCCTCTTTTTTTCTAATAATGTTTAACTTTAGGCTTTTTGTCAGTAGTAGAATTCTTTAGGGTCCTTTTGTTATAATTCTGTCAAAAGTCTCTCCAAAAGAACTCCACACTAAAAATCAGTCCTTTTTACTTTGATGAAAGGGAAACTGGGACTTTTTTGGAGAAAAAAAATATGGAATTCTAGGGAGGTATATTATGTTTTCTCCATATGGTAATGACTCTGTGCGACACTGCATACAGAATATTACTTTTGACTTTAAGGATAGTTTGTTACCTGTAAGTTAATGATTGGTGTAGTAATTGTATATACTCGTATGTTCTTACAACATCTTGATATAGTAGGCGTGATGCTAAATCTTGTTTACAAGATACACAATTATCAAAATCACATCTGACTTACAGATCAGAAAGTCCAGTCAGAGCTCTGAAGGTGTATATATACAGTGTATAGTATGTGGTCTGTGTGGAATAATAATAGGAAATGAATCTATGAATGAACCGGACTGTTGCTATGACATCAGGATAATAATAAAAAAGTAAGGGAGATACATTGTCTGTGTTTCATCATGTCAACAACAATCTGTGATGAGACTCATTATGAGATCACCTGTTGGGATAGTGCTTCTTGAGGACACAACATTAGATCACCTGTAACGAGTCTGTCTTAAGGACTCAATGTGAGATCACCTGTTTAAAGAATCTGTCTTTTGTTCTCAACATGAGATCACCTGTCTAAAGAATCTATCTTGAGGACACAACATGAGATCACCTGTCTAAAGAATCTGTCTTGAGGACTCAATGTGAGATCACCTGTCCAAAGGATCTGTGTTAAGGACTCAATGTGAGATCACCTGTCTAAAGAATCTGTCTTCAGGACTCAACTTGAGATCACCTGTCCAAAGAACCTGTCTTTAGGACTCAATGTTAGATCACCTGTCTAAAGACAGGTGATCTCACATTGACTCAACTTGAGATCACCTGTCCAAAGAATCTGTCTTTAGGACTCAATGTTAGATCACCTGTCTAAAGAATTTGTCTTTAGGACTCAATGTGAGATCACCTGTCCCAAGAATCTGTCTTTAGGACTCAATGTGAGATCACCTGTCTAAAGAATCTGTCTTTCGGACTCAACATGAGATCACCTGTCCCAAGAATCTGTCTTTAGGACTCAATGTGAGATCACCTGTCTAAAGAATTTGTCTTTAGGACTCAATGTGAGATCACCTGTATAAAGAATCTGTCTTAGTTTAGGACTCAACTTAAGATCACCTGTCCCAAGAATCTGTCCTTAGGACTCAATGTGAGATCACCTGTCTAAAGAATCTGTGTTACGGACTCAATGTGAGATCACCTGTCCCAAGAATCTGTCTGAAGGACTTTTTTTAGGTCACCTGAGCTTTAGCTCAAGTGACCTATTGCTATCCGTTTTCGTCCGTCGTCGTCCGTCGTCCGTCGTCCGTTAACATTTTACATTTCAAACTTAAAGTCAAGTTCTGCTGGGCCGATTGAACTGAAAGTTGGTAGGAATGATCGACTCATGGTCCTGACAAAGTGTTGTTATTTTTCAGGTCAATCAGAAATCCAATATGGCCACCACAGTCGCTATTTTGTAAATACCTATTCTAAACTTAAAAACAATTAATAATAGGCCGATCTTATTTAAAATCGGTCTAGGAATGATCAGCTCATGGTCCTGACAAAGTTAAGTTAACATTATACTTAACTATTTTTTACTTAAATTGGTACATATTTCAACAACAAAAATAAATACTGTAGGACTCAGGTGACCGTTAAGGCCCATGGGCCTCTTGTTTTACATACAGATGCTCTGTCAAAAATGGTCCAAATTTAAGTTACTGCTCTTCTTGAAAAAATAACAGTTAAACCTGGCGTTATTTTTAGCTCACCTGGTCCAAAGGACCATGGTGAGCTTATGCCATACCACAGCGTCCGGCGTCCGGCCGTCAACTTTTTCTTTAAAACGCTACTAGTCATGAACGGCTGAGCTGATTTTGACCAAATTTGGTCAAAAGCATCCTTGGGAAAAGGGGAACAAATTTCGTATAAATAAGGGGGTCTGGCCCCCCTGGGGACTGAGGTGCGGGGCCCAATAGGGGAAATATAGCAAATTCTTTAAAATCCTTCTTCTTCTGTAGGAATGAAAGGATTTGTTCCATATTTGGTCTAAAGGCTTCTTGGGTGAAAAGGAACCAATTTTGTATAAACCGTAGGTCAGGCCCCCCTGGGGGCTGAGGGGCGGGGCCAAACAGGGGAAATATAGCAAATTCTTTAAAATCCTTCTTCTTCTGTAGGAATAAAAGGATTTGTTCCATATTTAGTCTGAAGCATCCTTGGGACAAGGGGAACCAATTTTGTATAAGCCATGGGTGTGGCCCCCCGGGGCTTGAGTGGCGGGGCCAAATAGGGAAAACATAGCAAGTTATTAGGTCACCTGAGCTTTAGCTTAAGTGACCTATTGCTATTCGTCTTCGTCCGTCGTCGTCCGTCGTCCATTTTACATTTTCAACTTAAGCTGAAATTCTGGCAAAGGGATTTCATTAATATTTCATGGGAAGGTTACTGACATCTCCCTGACAAAGTGTTGTTATTTTTCGGGTCAATCAGAAATCCAATATGGCCGCCACGGCCGCCATTTTGAAAAACTATTTCAAACTTAAAGTCAAGTTCTGCTATTCCGATTGAACTAAACTTTGTAGGAATGATCGACTTATGGTCCTGGCAAAGTGTTGATATTTTTCGGGTCAATCAGAAATCCAATATGGCCGCCATTTTGAAAATCTATTTCAAACTTAAAGTCAAGTTCTGCTAGGCCGATCTAACTGAAAATCGGTCTAGGAATGATCAGCTCATGGTCCTGACAAAGTTAACGTTATACTTAACAATGTTTTACTCAAATTGGTACATATTTCAACAACAAAAATAAATACTGTAGGACTCAGGTGACCGTTAAGGCCCATGGGCCTCTTGTTCTTTAAAATCCTTCTTCTTCCGTAGGAATAAAAAGGATTTGGTCCATATTTAGTGTGTAGCATCCTTGGGTAAAGGGGAACCAATTTTGTATAAACGGTGGGTCTGGCCCCCTTGGGGGCAAAGGGGCGGAGCCCAATAGGGGAAATATAGCAAATTCTTTAAAATCCTTCTTATTCTGTAGGAATGAAAGGATTTGTTCCATATTTGGTCTGAAGCATCCTTAGGTGAAGGGGAACCAATTTTGTATAAACTGTGGGCCTGGCCCCCTGGGGATGAGGGTCGGGGCCCAATAGGGGAAATATAGCAAATTCTTTAAATCCTTCTTCTTCTGTAGAAATGAAAGGATTTGTTCCATATTTGGTCTGAAGCAACCTTGGGTGAAGGGGTACCAATTTTGTATAAACCGTGGGTGTGGCCCCCAAGGGGCCTGAGGGGCGGGGCCCAATAGGGGAAACATAGCAAATTATTCTTTAAGATCCTTCTTCTGTAGGAATGAAAGGATTTGGTCCATATTTGGTGTGGAGCATCCTTGGGTAAAGGGGAACCAATTTTGTATAAACGGTGGGTCTGGCCCCCCCTGGGGGCTGAGCGGTGGGGCCCAATAGGGGAAATATAGTTAAAACCTTTATAATCCTTCTTCTACCTTAGGGATTAAGGGATATTATCCTAATTTAGTCTGGAGCATCCTTAGGCAAAAGGGACTTAATTTTGTATAAGCAGTGGATGTGTTCTCCCAAGGGGCAGAAGGGCGGGCCCAATGGGAGAAATAGATGTAAAACATTTAAAATCCTTCTTGGACCATCAGGATTATGGGATTTTATCCTTATTTAGTCTGGAGCATTCTTGGGTCAAGGGGACTCAATTTTGTTTAATTGGTGGGTATGACCCCCTTAGGTTGCATAGGGGTGGGGCTCTGTTTGAAGTTTGTTCTCGCTATAACTCAAGTACTGGATGGATCTTTCTGAAATTTCATATGTACTTACAGCACCTACTTCATACCAATTATTTTAAACATATTCAGGTGAGCGATACAGACCCTCTTGGCCTCTTGTTGAGAAATAAAGGTTTCAGTACAATTATGGTAATTCATTGTAGTGGTTTTCTTGTAGAGAAATTATGGTAATAACAGTGTTCTTGTTGACATTTCGCATTCCTTGGGCAAACTTGTTATTTCTAATTCTTCGCACACACTGATTGCAATCTAATTGGTAACACCATAGCTCCACAGTTTTCACTTCACCAGGATTTTTATTAACTTATGACCCCTGCAGGTACAAGATTGTGATTGTAACTTATGGCCCCTGCAGGTACAGCATTGTGATTGGTCCTTTCAGTGCTGACCTTGTGGACTAGATGGGTACAGTAGAGGACATCGGTGGATCTGTGATAGAAAATCTGTGGTTTGATGAGTCCCAGCATGGTACTTCTTCCTTCATTAACCCACCACATCAAATTAACCTCACCTCAAAGTAAGGCCTTGTATTGCCCTGTCCTAGGTTACAATGCCATCGTTTATGTTGATAACCATTTCCACTTCTGAGGAACTGTGTACTTAATGATGGATCTTAAGTCGGCCAGGCTGTTAACTTTTTTGAGATGATAGAATGGTCTATAGTCTGTTTGTGTAATAATAGCCTGTGCTACATTCCCCTACATGCTCATTCTGAAGGTCAACGACATCATTTCTCCAAAGTCAACAACCGATGAGGAGAGCTAGAAATGTAAACCTACAGCTTTGAGCTGTCATCGTTTAGACATGTCAGGCCCTTCTACTCCAGTTAACAGGTGTAGTGGGTATGGGGAGAATTTTACCAATATTGTTTTGTCTATTTCTACCATTTCCAGTAGTGTTATAAATGTTTGTTGGTGGCTACAGACAGACATACTTGCCATTAACTTGTTATTTCATTACTGCCTCCATAGCCTCATCTGTTATAGAGTTGATAGTTCCCCGAAACTGCACTGGTGTAATAATAAGGCCTGTATGCTTCCTTAGGCACAAAGCGAATGTGAGTGGCATTTCTGTCCCGGGAATTGTCAGCATACCGCTGTAGGTGATGATTACTTTTCGTTAGATTCCTTTCCATTGACTTCCACCAGCAAGGAAAAGATACACTTGTGTTTTATTGCAGTTTTACACCACCAAACACCCTGGCCCATTACAACGTACAAGCAGTGAATTACTTGTTTCCCATTATAACCAGCAAAGTTGCTGGTTAGGCATTTGTACCTGTGAGATCACTTCCTGTTTCCTCCAAGTCTGTGAAACTCATGATGTCAGATCCTGTCTCCAAGTAGACTGTCAGCCACAGGTGTATATCAGTTCTACTGCAGCAGTGGAGACTGGACTATTACATCACTTCCTGTCTCACGGCACCTCCCACACAGCCAAAGTTGTGTATTAGAATGATCAATAATATCTGTCAATGACTTGAGTGGTGCCAACTAGTGATATGGCTGTCATCCTTTACTCTATAGTGGTGTGGATTTAACACTCAGAAGCTGTTTACTATGTGCTAGGTACCAAGTGGGTGTATACAGAACTCCTCAGTCAGGTATGTTCTCACAGGTACTTGGTTGTCGTCTTGAGATTACTGAAGTACCTATTTAATACATTGTTTGTAGGTTGTCATATCTTGTTTATAGAGGTTTATAAGATAATTGAAAGAACTCGAAGTGCTGCTTCAACTATTTTAAATGATTTAAATGAGGCACTGTATTAATAGATTGATCGATATATAAGTTCAAGAAAGTCTGTGTGAAAGATGTGGATTAATTAGGTTGCCTTACAAGCGTCAGCTATATGGAATTCCCTTTAGCTCAGCGGTAGTCGCATCGGGCTGGAGAGCCAAGAGTCGTTGGTTCGAGCTCCAGCGACGGCACTATCTTTATCACTATTCCTCGTCCTATTACAAATTGGTGCCGTTGACCCTCCTCGTTCAAGGTAGGAGAACCCTGGGCGGGGAGTCAAAGAACCTGGGTTTGTGTTTGAAAAAAGGGGGGAATAGTGTAACAGATGTGGATTAATTAGGTTGCCTTACAAGCGTCAGCTGTAGGGAATTTCCCTTTACCTCAGCGGTAGAGCATCGGGCTAGAGAGCCAAGGGTCGCGGGTTCGAGCCCCAGTGACGGTACTATCTTTATCACTATTCCTTGTCCTATTACAGTCTGTATAAAGTCAATATGTGTCAAAAAATGGTCTTTTTATGAAGCCTACCTGACTACAAAACCCACCTGCGTATATAAATACCTGTCTTTTATTATACCACATATGATATAGCACCCTATTTAAAGCTATAAGAGCTCTTAGGCAGTGTTCAGTACATATATAGATAGAAAGTGTAATAAGATTTGAAGACTTTGTAGGAGCTGCCTAATATCAAGTGCTAATTACTGGTCCTATGCCACCTGGCTAAATACCTCCATATGTGTGCATGTTTGTGTGTGTGCCACAGGCATATTAGACTATTGTATAATGGTGGGACCATGCTTCCAAAAGCATTCCTTTTATAGTGCTACCTCACAAAACTTACAGACACTGCAGCACCCATTACAGACCATTTTAAACTCTAATTGATTTATTAGAATTGTGTACACTAAATTCTGTGAAAATCCATGCTACGTCAACTTTTCGGATTGAACTCTTAACTAATCCACTATATCTACCCATAAATCTGAAATAAGTGAAATAACTACCTGTCTGCAGTTACTTTTTATCTGTAATAAATACCTTTCTTTGCATTGACTTGACTATATAACCTGTGTAAAATGGCTAAAAATTTACTACTTATCAACCATACAGACGTGACCAGGTTACACTGTGTTAAGGGATGATGTGTTGGGAGTGTTTGTAGAATGATAAAGCATGGTGGCCATCTTTCCTTAGGTAAGCAAGTAAGCAAAGACAGATTTGTCTTTTCGCTCTATAATAAAAACCAGGAATGCGCCGTAAGCAGAGTGATAGAATAGGTCCGGGACGGCTATATAATGTTTCAAAAGTCATGTCATTTTAATGTTTGTTTAGGCAATAACTTATGTACGACTTCATATTTTATTATCAAACTTGATAGATGGCTGCATTATGACTAGACTGTATGTTGCCTTACCATTCCACGTCTACATCTCTACATGTCACGGGTTAATAGTCCAAGTCATTCCAAAGCTTGTCTAGACCATAACTTTTGAATGGCTGAACATTTGTTGAAAAACTTCCTAGATGAAATGTATCCTGATCAGACAATATGGTGAAGTAGGGAAGTTGTATTTCACCGGTTTCATATTTCCTTATGTTTCTATGATAGCATCCCTGCCTGTAGAACAAGCTGTTTATCTTATTGATCAGGGTTATAAAATATCTTGTTTGAAAGCTTTATGGGATACCGTAAATAGTTATATGCAAACCCTTTACACACCTACTATTACTGAGTGATATTAGATTGTTACACAATGGTTCCCTTTGCATGGCTCCCTTTGTTAAATATGCAGGGCTGGAGTATGATTTGGTTTATTGTAACTTTTCCAATCTTCGATAGAAACTAAGCCATCAGAGCTGTCGGTGAATAATAAAAGTTTGCCTGTTTACAGCAACGTAGGATAGCAGTTCAGAGTACTAGATTTCTCAACTATCTGTTACCTGAAATGATCATTTATCTCAGATAGAAATAGATTTTGATTCATTTACTTTTTCAGAGGAGTCCAATAACTCTTTCTTGGATGATTTAAAAAATTAATTGTATACCATTCTTATATTCTTATAAACTGAAAAATATTGTCTTCAATGAAATCCTTTCAATGAATCAGCTTAAATCTTTTAAGTTACCACGCCTGTAAGTAGTACATTTAATGTCTTATTTGAAATAATTTTTTAACAAGTATTGACAAAATAAAGTATCTACCATTTTGAAATTACCACATGAGCATGATGGATCCCCTGAATATCATAAAGCAAGATGATTTTGTTCTCAAGAACCATTAGATACTGATCAGTAAAAGACAGGGTGACAGGCATGGTAAAACCTATGTGAAAGTTATCTTTGACCTGCTGGAAATTCTATAATACGATAATATAGAAATGAGGAAATCCTGGTAAGACTGGCATGTGACCGTCTGCCACATATGAGACGAGCATTACATCACAGACACACCGTGATGTCTGCTAATGTTCTCTGCCCACACCTGATGGTCTCCATTGATTGGTCGGCGTTGTCACCGATCTCCAGTTGTCATGGTTTTGGCTGTGGCAATGTCATTACTTTCAAGAAAGCTTTGTTTTAACTGTAAAGCCAAAGATATCGGTCCTCCCACATTGAACATCTGTAATTGGTTGTAATGAAACGGTTCACGGCAATTGTCAGGTAGCATTAACTGTACTGTTGCTGTGTCAACGCCTTCAATTGAAATTCTGTGTTTTATATTCATGCAGAGATATCAAATCCTTTCTCAGATTTCTGTATTGGTGCATAATACAATTCATTTCAGTATTGTGTATTTTTAGTCCTCCACTCCAGGTTCCTGGGGGGGGGGGATATAGGTTTAAACTCTGTCCTTCAATCCAACTTCGTCCTTCCGTCTGAGAAGTTTGTCCAGGGCATATCTTTTATACTATATATTTCACCTGGAGTAACCAGATTTAGTGTACAAGTACATCTTGGGAGAATGGAGTGCAGAGTGCAAGAATTCGGTCACTATGACCTCACTGTGACCTATGCTTTGACCTTAATGACCTTTGACCTTCACTTTTGAAAATATTTGTCAAGGGCATATCTTCTATACTATTTCACCTGGAGTATCTGGATTTAGTGTACAAGTACATCTTGGGATGGCTGAGTGCAAAGTGCAAGAATTAGGTCACTGTAACATATGACTTGACCTTTGACCTTTCCTTTGGATAAATTTTGTTCAGGGCATATATCTTCTATACTATTTCACCTGGAGTAACCAGATTTGGTGTACAAGGACATCTAGGGGTGATGGAGTGCAGGACGTAGGTCACTCTGACCTCACTGTGACCTATGCTTCCTGACATAAGTGTACTGTTTGTTAAATATAGAAATCATTACCGTTGGGGGACTATGGACTGCCTTGCAATACTTTGCCTTGTTTATATAGTATTGTATCAAGTCAAAATTGTACATATGATATACTGTAAAAACCCATGTAATTTGCGCACTTTTTTTCAGCAATTTAATACCCAAAGTGGGGGGTGCGTAAAATACACAGGTATAGAAAATTTCAAGTTTTTTTCAGGAAAAGATCTACGATTCTGGGAGATCGCCATCTTGGATTATCTCCCTTGGTACACGGAACTCTAAGACAAATGACGTTCAACAAATTTATTTATGTCAAACATTAGTGTTGTTATCTGAGTTTATGTGAAAATTATTATTAAATAGGTAACCGTTAACAAAGAAAGTTTAGCCAAATTCCTATGTCAGTGAATCGCCGATCAACTTACAACATTACGTTTCGACATCTCGGTGCGTTTCCCCATACTATTACGAAAATGTAGTTGTTCAATTTAAGCTCTGTTCCATGTAAGTTCTGTAAGGTTATTTCAAATCGCCTATGCGTATACGTATAGCATGGGTTTTTTTCCGGCTCACTTTCATGTTGATCTCGCGTCTAACATTACGTAAACAGGTGATTGATAATAACCTCGGGAATTATTTCAATATTTATTAAATGAAGTATCGTAAAAATAGTCTGCTTTAACTATTTTTTTCCTTGGAGTAGATTTGAAGAGGATGTATTGATTGTCCACGCTTCTAGTATAAACATATTTTTTATAATCCCTTATCAGTCAAATCAGTCTGTAGTTATGACAATGCAGTAGGGCTTCGTAATTCACGCCACGTGTTGGTGAGTGAAAAAAACAACTACACGGTCCGTCGATCGCGACTGCAAATCATTTCAATTAGTAGAGCTATTGTTAACGGGTAATCACAGATATAGTGTTAGCTAATTACTGCATTGTAATTTGTATGGACTGTAGTGTTGAGAAGTGTCAATAATTTACGCTGAAGCACGCGATCCTACCTGGCCTATTGTCCAGGACCAGACGATATCGGTGAAATCATGCCCTCCGGTTTACTTACCTGTAAATGTCGCGAAACCAGCAGTCATGACCACAGATGACCGATTTTAATAATTTTACAGTAGGTAAAAATTGTGTGGCCAAAAAATATCGCCAAACCACGGACTTAGATAATCTAATTCCGTGGCCAAACTGAACTGTGACAACATGGTTTGAAGTGACGTAACCCAAGCCGCCATGATGAGCCCTTCTCACTGATCGTAATTATGATCAATAAAAGGTGTCTAATTATGTCTTTCACCAGGAGATATGCGCCAGCGATTACTAAACATCGAATTACTTATTAATTGATATGTTTTTGTAAGCAAGTAAATGTTTTATATAAAATATTGCTAAAATGAATTGATGTATGCCGATATGCGCACACGTGTGATCAGATAATTCAAAGAAAACAAACAACAAAATACACATTTTACGTATATTTATTTATTTTTTATTCAGAGATCGATTTTCGGAGCATGAACATCGGTTTTTTTCCAGATTTTTTGGGTGCGCAAAATATTCGAGTAGAAGCTTTTTTCCAGATTTTCAGCCTCAAAAAGTACCTGCGCAAATTACACAGGTGCGCAAATTACATGGGTTTTTACGGTAGTCACCTTTAGAGGGAATTTCCCCTTAGCTCGGTGGACTGGAGCACTTGGATTGCTGGCTCAATTCTTTGCAGAGCACATTACTATCTTTTTTGTTATGGTATTGATAAATAAAAGCCCTGGTGGAAACTTACAACTACCCTGTCAGTTAATCTTCCGGTACTTGATATCATGATATATTTAATTGTCGTCAGAACTCATAAACCACGTGGACATTCTTGACAGGTACGAAAATAAAAATATACATGGTATGCATCATATATGTACAGTAAAACCTTAATACAATGCCCTGCATGTTTCATTCGACACCTCAGTCACCAACAGTATATTTCAAGGTCCCATTTTCCAGGTTTTCTTAATCGTTTATGAATATGTCTTTGTCGACGTTTGGTTTGGTTTACTGGTTTTACGTCTTCCTTCACTGACGGTGGTCTGTGTTCGGCCGGCGCAAGGTAGTAGTTACCGCTTACCAGACCCTCTTGAGATTCAAAAAGTTCTAGGCCCGTCCAGGTCGCTCCTGTGAAGGTCAGACTGCTCCTCAAATTCGAATAGGCCATCACAGCGGCAGCTAGAGTCCACCGATCCATGTCTATGCTCGGTTTGTGTTGTCCTCCTATCTCTGTCGGGGTATTGCCGAAGCCCTTTATAACACTAACATCTTGCTAGACAAATGGTGGCTGTATAAGGAACAGACCAGAAGACCTACTTTTGTTCTTTGTAGACAAAATGGGTTGCACAATTAGGAAGGATTTGGTGAAAAGAACATATGCCTTAATTCCCAGGGGATCAAACCTACGTGACCCCAGACTTTTCAGTAGGTTATTCTACTGCTCAGCTTCAGAGAAATTCTCGTTAGCCGAAGCTAGTAAGGTTACTTTGACAATATGTTCAATGAACATTGGTAACACATATGTTTGATGTTCATTAAACAGGTGACACCAGTAGACCTGTGTTATAAGCCGAGACAATAAGTCTGTCCCTATAGTATCCAGGCTAGTTATCTGAAAGTCAAATTCTCCAATTGCTTCCTACAATTACATTAATTACTGTAACAAAAACATTTTTACTTTCTGCGTTATTTGTTTTGCGTCATTACAATTTCCATTACATTTTCTTTTTAACTTTTAATTATTGTTATCTGACTTACGATACTTTGATGAGCTCTGCCAACGTAAACAAATGTTATAGAAATAGTTCTAATTTGTTTATCTCATGGTGTATGCTATGAACTTAATTTTCCCAAGACGTAACTTGTTGTTCAGATAAATTGATTTCTTCAGGATGTTTGCTGACAGCAATGATTTTATTTCCTCAAGAAGTGAACAAGTGACATTATTTTCTCTGGATATAAGCTAGAAACTTGATTTTCTATGGATATAAGCTGATAACTTGAATTGATTTCCTCAGGATATAAGCTAGAAACTTGATTTCCTCGGGATATATGCTGATAACTTGATTTCCTCGGGATATAAGCTAGAAACTTAATTTGAATATGATATAAGCTGATAACTTGATTTCCTTGGTATATTAGCTGATAACTTGATATCCTGTAGATTTGATTGCACAGGTAGACAAATCTGTTCATGATGGAGCAATAAAAAATAGTTCGTGTTTAGAACAAACATTATGTTGACCTTGAAAAAGTAGTTTGTGTTTAGAACAAACATATTGGTGGCCTTACTAAAGAAGTTTTTGTTTAGAACAAACTTTCTGGTGGCCTTACTAAAGTAGTTTGTGTTTAGAACAAACATTATGGTGGCCTTACTAAAGTAGTTTGTGTTTAGAACAAGCATATTGGTGACCTTGCTAAAGTAGTTTGTGTTTAGAACTAACATATTGGTGGCCTTACTAAAGTAGTTTGTGTTTAGAACAAGCATTCTGGTGGCCTTACTAAAGTAGTTTGTGTTTAGAACAAACATATTGATGGCCTTACTAAAGTAGTTTTTGTTTAGAACAAACATTTTGGTGGCCTTACTAAAGTAGTTTGTGTTTAGAACAAGCATATTGGTGACCTTGCTAAAGTAGTTTGTGTTTAGAACAAACGTTCTGGTGACCTTGCTAAAGTAGTTTGTGTTTAGAACTAACATATTGGTGGCCTTACTAAAGTAGTTTGTGTTTAGAACAAACATATTGATGGCCTTACTAAAGTAGTTTTTGTTTAGAACAAACCTTCTGGTGGCCTTACTAAAGTAGTTTGTGTTTAGAACAAGCATATTGGTGACCTTGCTAAAGTAGTTTGTGTTTAGAACTAACATATTGGTGGCCTTACTAAAGTAGTTTGTGTTTAGAACAAGCATATTGGTGACCTTGCTAAAGTAGTTTGTGTTTAGAACTAACATATTGGTGGTCTTACTAAAGTAGTTTGTGTTTAGAACAAACATATTGGTGACCTTGCTAAAGTAGTTTTTGTTTAGCTTAAACATTCTGGTGACCTTGCTAAAATAGTTTGTGTTTAGAACAAACATTCTGGTGGCCTTACTAAAGGAGTTTGTGTTTAGAACAAACATATTGGTGGCCTTACTAAAGTAGCTTTTGTTTAGAACAAACATTCTGGTGGCCTTACTAAAGTAGTTTTTGTTTAGAATAAACATTCTGGTGGCCTTACTAAAGTAGTTTGTGTTTAGAACAAACATTTTGGTGGCCTTACTAAAGTAGTTTGTGTTTAGAACAAGCATTCTGGTGGCCTTACTAAAGTAGTTTGTGTTTAGAACAAACATATTGGGGACCTTGCTAAAGTAGTTTTTGTTTAGATTAAACATTCTTGTGACCTTGCTAAAATAGTTTGTGTTTAGAACAAACATTCTGGTGGCCTTACTAAAGTAGTTTTTGTTTAGAATAAACATTCTGGTGGCCTTACTAAAGTAGTTTGTGTTTAGAACAAACATTATGGTGGCCTTACTAAAGTAGTTTGTGTTTAGAACAAACATATTGGGGACCTTGCTAAAGTAGTTTTTGTTTAGATTAAACATTCTGGTGACCTTGCTAAAATAGTTTGTGTTTAGAACAAACATTCTGGTGGCCTTACTAAAGGAGTTTGTGTTTAGAACAAACATATTGGTGGCCTTACTAAAGCAGTTTTTGTTTAGAACAAACATTCTGGTGGCCTTGCTAAAGTAGTTTGTGTTTAGAACAAACATTTTGGTGGCCTTACTAAAGTAGTTTGTGTTTAGAACAAACATATTGATGGCCTTACTAAAGTAGTTTTTGTTTAGAACAAACAGTCTGGTGGCCTTACTAAAGTAGTTTGTGTTTAGAACAAACATTATGGTGGCCTTACTAAAGTAGTTTGTGTTTAGAACAAACATATTGGTGACCTTGCTAAAGTAGTTTGTGTTTAGAACAAAAATATTGGTGGTCTTACTAAAGTAGTTTTTGTTTAGAACAAACATTCAGGTGGCCTTACTAAAGTAGTTTTTGTTTAGAACAAACATTCTGGTGACTTTGAAAAATTAGTTTGTGTTAAGAATAACCATTCAATTGACCTTGATGGAGTAGTTTGTGTTTAGAACACACATGCTGGTGACCTTGACATCTAAAGTAGTTTGTGTTTAGAACAAACATATTGATGGCCTTACTAAAGTAGTTTTTGTTTAGAACAAACCTTCTGGTGGCCTTACTAAAGTAGTTTGTGTTTAGAACAAGCATATTGGTGACCTTGCTAAAGTAGTTTGTGTTTAGAACAAACGTTCTGGTGACCTTGCTAAAGTAGTTTGTGTTTAGAACAAACATTCTGGTGACTTTGAAAAAGTAGTTTGTGTTAAGAATAACCATTCAATTGACCTTGATGGAGTAGTTTGTGTTTAGAACACACATGCTGGTGACCTTGACATGATCATCAGGTGTAACCATGAATTGAATTAAGAAAAGCGAAGTCGTTTCAGTACCATTCAACAGCTTGTCTGTTTTCTTTCATTATATCTTAGAAAGTCATGGAAGAAAATAGCAGATGAGGAAAAATAATTTTGTTCAATAGTTAAAATATAGTTTGATATAGTACAAGTGTAAACGTATCTGCGCATCTCCCGTGGAATCTGAACTCCTCAGACCAACTCACCATACACTGTGTACAAGGGGATTTACATTTAGCATTGATACAAATATTACTGAAATCTTTAACAAGTTTGAAATATAATAAGCCATTAAATAACATGAAACTGTATAAAAAGTTTTGAAATATGTCCAGGATGAGTCCTAGAAGATGATCATGCTTGTGCCAGGATACACAAACAGGGTGTTGGACAACCTTCAGTTAATTAACACCTAAATGTCGGTATGGCACAGTCTTCACTGATAGGAATTTACTCTTCTAGCTATTAGGCTCTCCCCATCTGCATCAAATGTTTACTGAAAAACCTGCATATCTTGGTGCAAACCAACACATTTTTACGTAAATAGGCGGGAAGACCTGTTAAAAGTTGGGAGGTTTCCCAACTCCTCTTCAGGCGTCAAAATCTGTACTCCATCATTATTGAGAATGTTATGGTATTTATACAACAATACAGGGAAGATACCTGTGTCACTGTGTTAGATTTACATAAACTACCCCTGTGTTATATAGATGGAGAAACAACACAATCATTGCTCTGAGGAGGTCAGAGAAACAACACAATCCTTGTCTGAGGAGGTCGGAGAAACAACACAATCATTGCTCTGAGGAGGTCGGAGAAACCACACAATCATTGCTCTGAGGAGGTCGGAGAAACAACACAATCATTGTTCTGAGTGGGTCGGAGAAACAACACAATCATTGCTCTGAGGAGGTCGGAGAAACAACACAATCCTTGTCTGAGGAGGTTGGAGAAACAACACAATCCTTGTCTGAGGAGGTCGGAGAAACAACACAATCATTGCTCTGAGGAGATCGGAGATCTGTTTTCAATTTTTCCATTTTTTACCAATTGGTTACTATCTTTGTTCAATATAAATGATAATATTGAAGCAAGTTGCTAAATAGGTGTCTTAATAACAGTAAATAAATAACTGAGATAGCAGGCGTTCATTTGTTTAATGTGCGTCATTTAATTAATGGATATGTTGCAATGTGAAACAATGGCTTTTCTGACAAAAAACTATTGATGTTTTTGTAATAAATTTAATGAAATTATAATATTTTTATCAAATTATTATTACTAGATCAATTCCGTATTTTAAATACTGTTCTGTTTGCCCTCCTTTATTGATTGGATTGTTTTGTCAGATCACCAAGAGACCATCACTGCTGATAATTGTCCATGTAAAACAATTGTAATTGCTATGATATGCCCCAGTAAAGTTGCTGCAGTAGGGGTTTGTGGTATCAAGGGACCACTTACATCTGGTTTGATAGCTGACGTATAAAGTGGACAATCTGTTCATTTCACTTTAATTAAAAAACTAATTTCAGATCCACCTTAAAAAGTTTCATTTTTTGGTTATGATTTTGGTTGTTACCTTGTTTATGACCTTAGGTATAAACTTGGGTATGACCTTGGATGTGAACTTGGGTATGACCTTTAATGTGATGTCAGGTGTGACCTTAACACCTTTAATATATGACTTTAGTTGACCTTGGATGTGAACTTGGGTATGACCTTTAATGTGATGTCGGGTGTGACCTTGACACCTTTAATATATGACTTTAGTTGACCTTGGATGTGACCTTGACACCTTTAATATATGACTTTAGGTGACCTTGGATGTGACCTTGGGTATGACCTTGGGTATGACCTTTAATGTGATGTTGGGTGTGACCTTGACACCTTTAAGATATGACTTTAGGTGACCTTGGGTATGACCTTTAATATGATGTCGGATGTGACCTTGACACCTTTAATATATGACTTTAGGTGACCTTGGGTATGACCTTTAATGTGATGTTGGGTGTGATCTTAACACATTTGATATATGACTTTTGTTGACCTTGGATATGACCTTGGGTATGACCTTTAATGTGATGTTGGGTGTGATCTTGACACCTTTGATATATGACTTTTGTTGACCTTGGATGTGACCTTGGGTAAGACCTTTAATATGATGTCGGATGTGTCCTTGTCACTTTTGATATATGACTTTAGTTGACCTTGGATGTGACCTTGGGTATGACCTTTAATGTGATGTTGGGTGTGACCTTGACACCTTTAATATATGACTTTAGGTGACCTTGGGTATGACCTTTAATGTGATGTTGGGTGTGATCTTGACACCTTTGATATATGACTTTTGTTGACCTTGGGTGTTACATTAGCTGATGCTTTCTATAGCAGCTTTGCAGAGTTGTATCCCCTATGTTAAGGTTGTGATCAATATCACGCTGACTGTAGGAAACATAATTGTACGGTACAGGAAGTAAGCAATCTCCGCGAGACTCATTCCCTTTGTGTCTGCTTTATACTTCAGAAAAACAATGACTGCTGCACACAGTAACAGATTTACACCCCAAACATATTTCATATAGGGCACCATTGGGTGATATAGTCTTTCAGCATCAGCTTGAATGATGTTACTTTGTATATTATACCTTTTAATATTTATGACTGTCTGCCATCAAGAAATAAGCAACAGATCTTCTAATGATGATATATCAATGCCAAAATAAAATTCAACATTATTTGTTAATTTACTAAAATAGGGTGCTATTTGGTCCTTACAGTTATTTTTCCAGAATTAGTTTATTGTACAACTAAGATACATGTTGATTGGAAACCAGATTTGATACAGTATGCTAATATATTAATTGCATCAGTGCATATTATAATCAACATAAAGGCAATATTCAATCGCAACAAGCTCAGGATAGGTTGGTTTCTTTATTGTATGTCTACCGGTTTCGCCCGAACTTGTGGGCTTCTTCAGGACTATTGCCTTTAGTTTCCCGTTCCTCAATCGCCCTGCATACCCCTGGGTATCCAAGCAAGGGATGTTAAATTGTTAAGTTGGTTAATTTTGAAAGGGACCATCAATGGTCACATACTGCACAATTGTGACCAGTAAAGTGTTGGTCAGTTAACACAGGGATAACACACTATACAGGTGTGACTGATAAAGTGATGGTCAGTTAACACAGGGGTCACATACTGTACAGGTGTGACTGATAAAGGTAATGGTCAGTTAACACAGGGGTCACATACTGCACAGGTGTGACTGATAAAGTGATGGTCAGTCAGTTATACTGCACAGGTGTGACTCAGGGACAGTATTGGTCAGTTAACACAGGGGTCACATACTGCACAGGTTTGACCGATAAAATGCTGGTCAGTTAGCACAGGTGTCACATATATACAGTACAGTGTTGGTCAGTCCCTCTATTGCTAGTTGTAAACTTCAGAAATACATTTTCTGCAAAATCATATTTAGAAACAAGCTATGTTTGTTGAGTTTGTTCAATTGTTTTTAATACAGTTTTCATTCAGTTACACAATATTCCTGTTGTAGAACGACCTACGTACCAGCCATTGTATTTCTCTTTGTGTCTTCAATCTTTAGGTAAGAATCTCGATCTGTTTGTCTTTATGTATATTTAAATTTAAGGTGAGAACATCAGTGATCTCTTTGTGTCTTTAACCTTTAGGTAAGACTCCTGGTCCTTTTTACGTCAAGGACATTTATAAGGGCAGTTTATGAAATCTGTGAACATTTGAACATACTTTTGAATTTCAATCTGTATGTCTATATTGACCATAAAGGATGTGGGCAGGGTGACAGAGCCTGATGATAGTTACATAGACACAGCTGTTGTGATCCCATCTTTTACTGCCCAATAATCCATAATTCATATTGTATGTATAACTGTACAAAATGATGTTGATACGGTCCAGGCTGTTTGATACTACACACTTCAGAATCTCTGTATTATCTGGTAGCTTGATTGGGTAGAAATATGAGCTACATCCTCGTAACAGACAAGCTGTTTCTGATGAATAACTTGACCTTTACTGAAGTTTAAAACATATTTCAAAATACAAATGTATGTGACATGTATACATTGTAGTTTTCTAAATATCAACAAGTCATACATGTCCAAAGACCTGTACATTTTCTATGGAATTTCATGGATATTAAGTGTTTTGTTCCTCAATGGTAAGTTAACAAAATAAATAATGACATATAACCAGAGATTATAACACTGCTGTAAAAATGTAGATATAATGTCACTGTATACATTATAAGCTATGAGACATCAGGGATACACTGCTGTAATACTGTATACATTATAAGCTGTGAGACATCAGGGATACACTGCTGTAATACTGTATACATTATAAGCTATGAGACATCAGGGATACACTGCTGTAATACTGTATACACTATAAGCT
>NW_018407439.1:245980-246955 GCF_002113885.1 Mizuhopecten yessoensis
AATACTGTATACACTATAAGCTATGAGACATCAGGGGTACACTGCTGTAATACTGTATACATTATAAGCTATGAGACATCAGGGGTAGACTGCTGAAATACTGTATACACTATAAGCTATGAGACATCAGGGGTACACTGTTGTAATACTGTATACATTATAAGCTATGAGACACCGGGGATACACTGCTGTAATACTGTATACACTATAAGCTATGAGACATCATGGGTAGACATCTGTAATACTGTATACACTATAAGCTATGAGACACCGGGGATACACTGCTGTAATACTGTATACACTGTAAGCTATGAGACATCAGGGGTACACTGCTGTAATACTGCATACACTATAAGCTATGAGACATCATGGGTAGACATCTGTAATACTGTATACACTATAAGCTATGAAATATCATGGGTATAGACATCTGTAATACTGTATACACTATAAGCTATGAAATATCATGGGTATAGACATCTGTAATACTGTATACACTATAAGCTATGAGACATCAGGGATACACTGCTGTAATACTGTATACACTATAAGCTATAAGACATCATGGGTAGACAGCTGTATATCCTGTATACACTATAAGCTATGAGACATCAGGGATACACTGCTGGAATACTGTATACATTATAAGCTATGAGACATCAGGGGTACACTGCTGTAATACTGTATACATTATAAGCTATGAGACACCAGGGATACACTGCTGAAATACTGTATACATTATAAGCTATGAGACATCAGGGATACACTGCTGTAATTAGATACTAGTGCTGTACATAAACATTATAGGACATTGAATTTGTACATATACTTCAGTCAGCTCTCAGGGACATCAGGGATACTCTACTGTTATATTGTACATATATGCTCAGGGACATCAGGGATACTTTACTGTTATATTGTACATATACACAGCTCTGGACATCAGGGATACTCTACTGTTATATTGTACATATA
>NW_018407439.1:251070-316731 GCF_002113885.1 Mizuhopecten yessoensis
CACAGCTCTAAGACATCAGGGATACACTACTGTTATATTGTATATATACACAGCTCTAGGACATCAGGGATACTCTACTGTTATATTGTATATATACACAGCTCTATGACATCAGGGATACTTTACTGTTATATTGTACATATATGCTAAGGGACATCAGGGATACTCTACTGTTATATTATATATATACACAGCTCTATGACATCAAGGATACACTACTGTTATATTGTATATATGCACAGCTCTAAGACATCAGGGATACACTACTGTTATATTGTATATATACACAGCTCTAGGACATCAGGGATACACTACTGTTATATTGTACATATATGCTAAGGGACATCAGGGATACTCTACTGTTATATTGTATATATACACAGCTCTATGAGCTCAGGGATACACTACTGTTATATTGTATATATACACAGCTCTAGGACATCAGGGATACTCTACTGTTATATTGTATATATACACAGCTCTATGACCTCAGGGATACACTACTGTTATATTGTATATATATGCTAAGGGACATCAGGGATACTCTACTGTTATATTATATATACACACAGCTCTATGACATCAGGGATACTTTACTGTTATATTGTACATATATGCTAAGGGACATCAGGGATACTTTACTGTTATATTGTATATATACACAGCTCTAGGGCATCAGGGATACTCTACTGTTATATTGTATATATATACAGCTCTATGACATCAAGGATACTCTACTGTTATATTGTATATATACACAGCTCGAGGACATCAGGGATACTCTACTGTTATATTGTATATATATACACAGCTCTGGACATCCACAAACTATAAATTAGTTTGACCTCGTGAGATTCTGTAGCCTTCCAATATGAGCTATTATGCATACTTGTAATACTTTATATATTATAAATGTGTTGATGGTTCTTTAAGCAGGCTTTAGCCAGATTTTCACAAAAGTTGGTCAAAGTTGAACTTTTGATTTAATTGCTCTGGTCAGTTGATATCATACCCCTTTTCTGGCACAAAGCCTGGATTGCTGCAGCCCCTCCATTTACAAACTCTGATTTCAGCTTTGTTTTCTCCATGTTCATATGTACATGAACTGCTACTGAGTCTGACTTAGCAGTTAGTACAGTCGTACCAGACACCCCCCAGTCTATGACATGCTTGTGGCTATAACAGTAGTCTGTCTAGGTTATGATTGACAGGCCAAAGTGTACCACATGTATGTAATTCACATGTCATTAGGTACACACTACTTACAAGGCACTCTCTTTCAAACTTTCTATTTTAGAAATTTACTGGTATCCATCAGAAGTTTGTAAAGGTTTCTGAGAAATGTACATAGAGTTATCTTTCCTTTGGTGACCCTCCTCGTAATACAATGTACAGCACATCAGTAAGTTATCATTTTTCTCGCTAAATAGCAGACATTAAGATTTTTAACGTTTTTTTGGAACATTTGATTTCTTGCAGAAACAGTGATTTTAAATGTAAAATATATGAAGAAAATATTTTGCTACTCATAGCAGAAATGTGCAAGAACATGTGTTGGCTTTATATAATTAGGACAGAATAGAGACATCGACTATCTGACAAATGATGCCATGTCATTGATTGTGAAGGAAATGTATTGATTATATTGTGGGGGAATTTATTTCATTCTATAAATTATTCCTTTTATAAATGATATGTCACAAGTAAATTGCATGAAGCATTTATGAAGGATTCAGTCGAATTCAGTTAAGTTAGAGATTCCTGTCTCAAAGTCAGTGAAAACGGCTTTGACAAATCATTTCCTGTTAAATATATGTTATTCATACAGAGAGAGTTATAGGTTGAGGCCCTATTTAGGGAGTTTGACCATTGAAGATTGTTACCAATAATGGTGCAAAAAAATATCCTTCTAGCTATTTATTAATTATACAATGTACAATATCATGGCTGGTAACACAGTGGGTATGAGCCCTCTGCTTTATAGTCAAGTGGACATGGAGATCTAATCCCAATGGTAGATCAAAGGTGATTTTGCGAGAAAATATATTGCTTCAAAAAATGGGAAAACAGGTCCAAGTCAGAATTTTTGAACAATTTGAAACTCCTCATCGTTTGAGATACAACGGTTACACAAAAAGTGTGTCTCATCCTTAAATCTGGAGATCAAAAGTCTGCAGGTTTCTTATTGGTTTACATGTCATCACTCAGTAAATCTGTAGTAATGTAACATACACTATATAGCACAGCAGTTCTAAAATCCTCAACAGATGAACTCGTATCCTGTAATGACTGTATTTACTGTACCTAGTTTTCACGATGTATTTGGGATATCTTGTTGACTATGTTAGTTATAATCTCATTTTGTCATATTTAAGCCTCAAAATGAGAAAAGAATGACATCAGTTGTCATGACTGATAACCTCATAGAATAGAACAGAAACATCATTGTCACAACCAGCTATTTTCACAAGGCACACCGACACAATTAAAGGAAGGATGTAAGAGTTATTTCCCTTTACTCTGGACTTTTTTTCTTGAGATATTTTATATTATCTTTGACTAAATTTAATTGTGAAAAACAGATACCTAATGCAAAAGGTATGTTTATGTCATATTACAAACATAACTTACATGTATATAAATGTAGAAGTTTAAATTTTGAAAGAAATCAATTAGCATTTTTTTCTACTTATGTTTCTTGCCGTTTCAGCTGAGAAATATAAAAAAAAATACAAGAACTACTGAAACACTATGGTACTCAGTTAGAAATAAGATTTTCACATGTTTATGTAGCCATCCAATGATTGTGTGATGGTGCAGGTGTGGGTTCTCAACAGTGATGGTGCAGGCATGGGTTGTAAACAGTGATGGTGCAGGTGTGGGTTATAAACAGTGATGGTGCAGGTGTGGGTTATATAAACAGTGATGGTATAGGTGTGGGCTATAGACAGTGATGGTGCAGGTGTGGGTTATATAAACAGTGATGGTATAGGTGTGGGCTATAGACAGTGATGGTGCAGGTGTGGGTTATAAACAGGGTGTTTAAGGGTACAGGATTTCCACTGATATGTGACAAGTGATATATCTTTATTGGAGGGTACACTTATAAATCATTATGAATATTTTTCTTTCTCAAAAATGTATTTGAATTTATGAATATACCAAAAAGTGAAAGAACGATTAGTGATAGACTAATAAAGTAGAGATCTGGACATAAAACCATAAGTATCATAATTTTATGTTTCAAGTGTTGAAAATCCAACATTAGTTAAACAATGCCCACCTTTCATTCTATTTTTGTGGCTAATTCAGTTAACTTACAGCTAGATAATGTTCATTTGTAAACATATTCATTGACTAAATGAAACAAGGCAGATAATCCTGAGACCCTTTTATCTGAAATTACATACATTCTGTAGCACATAAGGAGATTTCTTTATATCATATAGTGTCAAAATGTTTTTAATGCATAATAATAAGAAAAAGTCCTATAATCGGATTTTGTTCATCTCAGATATTGAAGTCGTCTGAAGGTGGTGTGTGTTGAAATTAATTAAAATGTGATGCATTTTACATGTACCTGTATCACCTGTGATAGGAATAATTTAACCTGTTATAGGTATTAATTATCTCTGATATATATTGATTAGCTGTAATTAGTGTTTTTACCTGTGATTCTTACGTTGTGATATTACAGGTATGTTTTATATTATAGGTGTTGGTGTAAATGCTAAACCATGAGATATGGGGAACAAACTTTGCGGACCCCTCCTGAAAAAAGCATACAGACACGAAGATTATCCCTGGCATATACGAAAGGATTCCCACCTGCTCAGGTATGTGAACTTCACACCTTAATGAGACAGGTGTGGTATATAAAGCTTATCAGCTAAATCCTTCAGTTCATATATATTTTTTCAAATTCACATATTTATACTAAAGTTAAGGAACAATCAAGCCTGCTCATCCAACACCTGTATTAAGAGACCACCTGTTTGAAGAGACCATATTTAAGACGTCCTCAGGATCGTGTTTTATTTGACAGGTTTGATTGTATATTATTAGTTATCTCTGGGTAAGGAGGGGTCTATGAGCCCGTAGAACCCTCCTAACCTAGAGATAACGAATTTGCCACCCTGACAATCTTTTATTACATTTTTTCTCCAAAATTATTAGTCACTTTGTGAGTTTGAGTCGTACTTGACTGCTACCAAAATAGCCCCTACCGGACACCTTTTCGGCAATATTTCGGACAATACACAACCATATTTGTAATAAGCACCCTAGCGGCCCCTCATTGCTTGTTTCGTTGAATTTGTTGTCATTTTAGATTGCTTGTAGGTTATTTCACCCTGTGAATGATTGGCAAACCTCAAACGCTTGTGTGTGTTGGACGCCATCTTTGTTGTTATATAGAGAGATTTTCTGTTAGAGTTATCTCCCCTCGCACATGCTTTTATAGACCCCGGCAAAGCGGGGTCTTTAGAAATATAGACCCTGGCAAGATAAGGGTGTAACAAATTAGAAGGGTGACAAATGCTATTTAGCATCAGAGCTTAATCCTACAGTTCAGGTAATTCTACAGGGTTCAGGTAATCCTACAGTACAGGTAATTCTACAGGGTTCAGGTAATTCTACAGGGTTCAGGTAATCCTACAGTTCAGGTAATTCTACAGTTCAGGTAATTCTACAGTTCAGGTAATTCTACAGGTTCAGGCCCAATTGTTTTTGTCTTCATCAGCTAAATGAACACTACCAACTATAGACTTGTATTCTGGCATCTGGTATAATCTGACGTATGTGTGAGGTGTAAATTAATTGTAACATTTTCTCCGACAGCTGTGGACAAGACCATTACCACAGTGTGTGGTGACCAGTTGACTAAGGCAGGGGTTCAAATTCATGATCAAGTCACTTGTGACATTGGTCCAGATATCAAAGGCTAGATTGGTAGTGACATGCCAGCCCCTCAGGGACACCATTTCAGGGTCCTTGGATCAATGTGCCAAGGACATTCTTGGAGGACTGTCTCATATTTCATTACTGAAGTTGTCAGAACAAGATTATCTGGTATAGGCAATGACCTTCTGACATTGGTATAACCTTGAGATTAGCATTAATAGTTGAATCAATTTCTCCTCTGGATTTTTAATCAAGATAATTACTAAAATGGAGGCAGGCCTCTTACCAAAGATGACCCGAGGTTGATTAGTGATACTGTCAGAGTGATGGGTGGTTATTTTATCATCATGAAGAACAGAGCATTTTCGTAATGTCTTATCAGAAATAATCATCTTTTAAATAACCTCGCATCACCAAAGGACATTCTCGATCAAGGGTAATGGAGGAGTAATCGCAATGTGCCCTGGTAAATAGTTGCCCCAGTGCTCCCTGCTAGTGAGGTAGTGTTAAATATGCCCCTATACAGTAGCCCCTATCCCCCCACACACTTAACTACCAATCTTTTAAACATTAAACATGCCACGTTGTAATCAGCTCACAGAATTTCGCTTGATTAGTTGAAAACACTCCTTCTATTTGTGCTCGTATCCAGATTGAGTACCATGTCTGATTATTTTCTGATTATTTTCAGGAATTATCAACTTACTGGGTGTGAAGTTTCATATTCTATGGTTTGTGTAGTGATAATATCAAACTACACTAAAACACAATTTTAAGTCTATTGTGTTTCATTTAAATTTGAAATTGTATAGAAATGCACTGTAATCTTGTACCTGATTTAAATCACATGTTTACTCAGACTGTAGTAGATTTGTAATGTATGATTTAAAATGATTTATCTGTTATTGTGAAGTGGCGATATAATCAGATCTAGTTTTCAAAATAAGGTGTAGATAATTGTGTCAGACCCATCTACTGTTTGGTTACAACAGATTTACGTTGGTGTATTGTGTAAACTTAGATCATATCAGAGGTGTCAATTTTACATTAACTGCTCCATTAGGTAGTTAATTCAACACCAAACACGCCCTACCTATTAGGGCCAGGTTTTTGTTGTGTAAGAATGTTAAATGTATATGCAGTATCAGCCAGAAACAGCACATCGGCAGCTGTGTGTAAGGGGAGATCACTCCTGCCCAGAACACAATCTGGCATTAATCTGGTGTTTGCTGATACCTGGAATCAGCTGTCAGCATAATACTATGCACCTGCTGCAGTATGATGATAAATAGGTGTTGCAGGCCAAATGTCAAAACATGCACCAATAGTCCCTGTATTATAATTTGCTTGACTATTTTTTTAATTTTTAAAGAACAATTAATATTTGTTTAAGTGTAACATTTCGTCAAAAATATCCCCTGATCTGGCAAAAAAATTTAAAGCCTTGATCAAAGACATTTCTTGAATGTTCTTCTAACTTTCCTAAAATTCTTACCTTAATGTCCCTGTAATCAAACTGGAATATCTTTGACTCCATTTTCTACACTGACTGATGTGTGTAAGTGGCCCCGTTACATCTGTGGTATCACTCTGCTATTAATCCAATCTCATGTACATGTTATGGCAAAGAACAACATACAAATTGGTTTGGGTGAACATAGACCATGTTTTATTGCGCATTACATAATTACAAAACAGTAATAACAATAAAGCAGTATCATTATTTGTTTCCGTAGTTTAAACTTAAACTATGGTCCTCCTACTACGCTAATTCTACATTATCTACAATATAACAAACAAAACTAATGTAATTAAAGATAAAAAATTGGGAAAGTAAGGGTGGGTGGGAATTTAGAAAGAAGGCCAAAAATCAAAGCTGCTGCCGCCTCGCCAGAGAATTTAAAAGTGATGAGGCGGTAGCTTGGGATATCAGATGCTGACCATGGGGGTTCTCCCCAGTAGGGATCTTTCTTTACATTGGTCAGCCATGGACCCTTATCTTAACTTGGCTTAACTCTATTGGTCAGCTTTGACCAGACAAGTGCCAAATTAGGTATGTATTTTCTGAAGAAGTCCGAGAGCCTTCTGGGAGTAATAAGATATGTTAATACATAAATGCAGAAAGGTTCCGAAAGAAAAGACCAATGTAAACATAGCCTACATAGGCACAGGCAGTCAGACTGCCTGATCGGACAACATAGGCACAGGCAGTCCGACTGCCTGGTCGGACAGCAGTCTGATCGCCTGCTGCATGCAGAGCTACACATGCATAGCTACACAAAATTTTATGCAAATAAAATTGCCTACCATCAAAGTATTAATAACATATTAAGTCTTAATATTTTCATAACCTTCCTGTAACCCAGCATAACATCTCTAGCTACACATCTTTAATTCCTCTATAATCCTGTAGTGATCAAAATATTTTCTTTCTCGGATATAGGCAGACTTCTAGGTTCATTTGGTATATAATAATCTGTCGAGTCCATCATGGAATATATTGATTAGAGATGATTTTATTGAGACTTCAGTAATTTTTATGCATTGCATTGAAACATCAATAATGTAAAAAGCATATGCTGATAAGGCTTAGTATTACAATTCAGTCCTAAGTTTCACCAATCTCATAGGACAATAGTCCTAAGATTCATTCATCTCAAGGGACAATAGTTCTATGATTCACTCATCTCAAGGGACAATAGTCATACGATTCACTCATCTCAAGGGACAATAGTCCTAATATTCAAGCATCTCATTTGACAATAGTCCTTAGTAAGTTTCACCAATCTTAAGGGACAATAGTCCTAAGATTCACTAATCTCAAGGGACAATAATCCTAAGATTCACTCATCTAAAGGAATAATAGTTCTAGAATTCACTCATCTCAAGGGATAATAGTCTTAAGATTCACGCATCTCATTGGACAATAGTCCCTAAGATTCACTCATCTCAAGGGACAATAGTCCTAATATTCAAGCATCTCATTTGACAATAGTCCTTAGTAAGTTTCACCAATCTTAAGGGACAATAGTCCTAAGATTCACTAATCTCAAGGGACAATAATCCTAAGATTCACTCATCTAAAGGAATAATAGTTCTAGAATTCACTCATCTCAAGGGATAATAGTCTTAAGATTCACTCATCTCATTGGACAATAGTCCCTAAGATTCACTCATCTCAAGGGACAATAGTCCTAAGATTAACTCATCTCAAGGGATAATAGTCCTAAGATTCACTCATCGCAAGGGACAATAGTCCTATGATTCAAGCATTTCATTTGACAATAGTCCTAAGTTTCACCAATCTCAAGGGACAATAGGCCTAAGATTCACTCATCTCAAGGGACAATAGTCCTAATATTCAAGCATCTCATTTGACAATAGTCCTTAGTAAGTTTCACCAATCTTAAGGGACAATAGTCCTAAGATTCACGCATCTCAAGGGACAATAATCCTAAGATTCACTCATCTAAAGGAATAATAGTTCTAAAATTCACTCATCTCAAGGGATAATAGTCTTAAGATTCACTCATCTCATTGGACAATAGTCCCTAAGATTCACTCATCTCAAGGGACAATAGTCCTAAGATTCACTAGTCTCAAGGGATGATAGTCCTAAGATTCACTCATCTCAAGGGACAATAGTCCTAAGATTAACTCATCTCAAGAGATAATAGTCCTAAGATTCACTCATCACAAGGGACAATAGTCCTAAGATTCAAGCATTTCATTTGACAATAGTCCTAAGTTTCACCAATCTTAAGGGACAATAGTCCTAAGTTTTACCAACCTCAAGGGACTATAGTCCTAAGGTTCACCCATCTCAAGGGACAATAGTCCTAAGGTTCACCCATCTCAAGGGACAATAGTCCTAAGTTTTACCAATCTTAAGGGACAATAGTCCTAAGTTTTACCAACCTCAAGGGACAATAGTCCTAAGGTTCACCCATCGCTAGGGGTAATAGTCCTTAGTTTTACCCATCTTAAGTGACCCAGCAAGTATATTCAACAAGTTTAATATCTTTTTCAAAAATAGAGGTCACAATAGAAATGTAATATTACACTACTGGAAGTTAGGATGACAGAAATTTGATAAGTTATATTTGATTCATCACACAGCGGTATTGTGAAAATATTTCATATTAAACTGATCAGACCAAAATATCTCTACATACAACATTCATTACAATTAATTTGTCATCATTATCACACATTGACCTAAGTACCCTTTCATTACTTGTATTTCCTTGTTCAAAACAGTTGCTTGCGTTTGCTGTTTGGGGACAATATTAAAGTACAAGTAGACTATATATATATGTTCTCTACTGCTTTCAGCAATAGTTCAGATCTAGTTATCCTCATTCAGGACTTCTGATTAATAAGGACAGTGAAATAATGAATTGGTTGTCAAGGTATTACTGGTATATGTAAAATCTCTGTGAACTCTTCCTAGGAATTGTGTAGAACATGACCTGCTCCCTATGATATTTGTATCTCACAGTTCTACGTGTGATCAGTTTTACTGACCACTACTTCCCTGATAACCTGTCTTAAAAGTCATTTCCTAATGAAATTTTCATTGTTCTATTATATTGGTTATTAATTAATCTTGCTATGTGGCAGATTCAGGATTGGGTCAGTCAATATTAATGTTAACATCTTCAAGGTACACCCCTACAGAAACATTGATGTTACATAGCAATGATACATATTCAACGTACACCTCTACAGAAACATTGATGTTACATAGCAATGCTACATATTCAAGGTACACCCCTACAGAAACATTGGTAGCAATGATACATATTCAAGGTACAGCCCTACAGAAACATTGATGTTACATAGCAATTGTGCATATCCAAGGTACACCCCTACAGAAACATTGATGTTACATAGCAATGATACGTATTCAAGGTACACCCCTACAGAAACATTGGTAGCAATGATACATATTCAAGGTACACCCTACAGAAACATTGATGTTACATAGAAATGATACATATTCAAAGTACACCCCTACAGAAACATTGATGTTACTTAGCAATGATACATATTCAAGGTACACCTCTACAGAAACATTGATAGCAATGATACATATTCAAGGTACACCCCTACAGAAACATTGATAGCAATGATACATATTCATGAACTAGGAAACCAGATGGCATTTTATATGATATAATATTTTAGTTAGTGGACTGAATGTTGTGATACAAGGGTCTACAGCATTGATAAAGACCCAACACATGGCTGTTACTGATGAGTAGTACTTAGGTACCTGGAGGAGATACACAGACTACACTTTATACACAGGAACATGGTTTTATGAGGATCCCCTTATTATCATAGGCCTGTCAGCTTTTCTGTGAAATAGTTACATATATGTGTGTGTATGCATGTTTGCATGCACCCATGTGTGCTTGCGTGATGAGGAAGTTGGGCTGATACTTTGCATGGGGTCACTGACAGAAACAAAATCAAATTTAGGGAGGGGAGGAGGAGTATAAAGATGAAAAGTTATTGTGTAGTGCTTACATATGTGTATATTTACATTTGCGCTGCAACACACTATATGAACATTACCAGCAGAAATGCATTTCATTCGAGTATGAAAGCATTAACTCTTGTGACGTAACACGTAGTTTACTTATGACATCATAGATTAACCTTGTTCAATGAGAGTCTTGTCGCTTCGCTTCAGATAACATGGAGCTCGAGAATGCCCCTGTGTCAAACGCTCAAATGACTGCGGTTAATTATTGGCACCAATTTTATTTTAATAAGGCTGTACCGCCAATGTTGTTTAAAGGACGACATATATACAAAACGCAGTAAATAAATTGATTATTAAGAACAAATAAATAAAATGAAACAATTGTTCTATAGTAAAAATGTAAATATGTGAATTGAATGGCGTTTTTTTAATTTTCATGCTGCATGAAGCGCTATATATGTATGGAGAGGACATATTGATTTACTGTGTGTTTTATTATTCTAAATAATGATTATTAGGGCCCACCATCGGAGCGATTGCCCTATAATAGTAACAATGTCTGTCTGTCAACAGTCTTGCTTTTGGAGATAATATCCCGGAATCCAAAAAAATAAACTAACTGTGAAATGTAGATGTGCAGATGGGGTTTAAAAAGTTTCCAATGTCAACTGTTAATATAACGAGTAGATAACGGTCAGACACATGACACATTTTTAGCTCACCTGCTCGAAGGGCAAGTGAGCTTATGCCATGGTGCGGCGTCCGTCGTCCGTCCGTCTGTCCGTCCGTGTCAACTTTTTACTTTGAACAACTTCTTCTCAGTAACCGAAAGGCCTAGGATGATGATATTTGGCCAGTAGCATACTGGAATCAAGGGCTACCAAGGTTGTTCAAATAAATGACCTTGACCCACTTTCAAGGTCACTGGGGTCAGATGTCTTAAAATCTTTAAACGACTTCTTCTCAATAACCAAAAGGCATAGGGTACTGATATTGGGCCTGTAGCATGCTGGGATGAAGGGCTACCAAGTTTGTTCAAATGAATGACCTTGACCAACTTTCAAGGTGACAGGGGTCAAATGTCTTAAAATCTTCAAACAAATTCTTCTCAATAACCAAAAGGCCCAGGGTACTGATATTGGGCCTGTATTTCAACCTAATTTCTTTGTTCGACATTCAAGGTCACAGGCGTCATATGTTTGAATCTTTTAATAGTTTCTTATGAATCAAACACTGATATTCTGCCTGTAGCTGTTACTTTTAGTCCACTTTTACGATTACAAGTGTGAGATTAATACCAGGTGAGCGATGCAGGCCCATTGGGCCTCTTGTTCTAATTATACCCCCACAACTAAGTTAGGTGGGGTATACTGGAACCAGGTTGTCCGTCCGTCCATCTGTGGATGCAATTTAGTACCGTGTACTCCTCCTAAAGTACTGGATGGATTTCAATGAAACTTGCTAATAACAATCCTTGATTTAAACATATTTTATTTGTCATTCAAGAAAAAGGATTATGCACAAGTTATCTCAACTTAGAAATGCCCTCTCCAAGAAACAATCCTTGCAGTTTGGAGATGGGCATAAAGTACTTTTCTTTGGGTTATCTCCCCTTTTCACGAAGTTATGGCCCTTAGTTCATAAACCGTCTCTAGACCATGACATTGTAAAGAAAACACAAGAATTTTTTTATTCAATTCCTTCCAAATTTGTTATGGTAATACTCTAAGCAATAATGTTTAACATTAACATATATAACATGTTTTTTTGTCAGGATTAACTTTCCACGTTTTAAACTTTTACCAATATAGTACCAGGTACTCCTCCTAAACTTCCAAATGAATGAATTACCTTACCCAAATGGCTAATTATCTCGGAAACAGTAGGTATTTTGTATACACATATACATTAAGAGTATCATAGGCAAATATGCAGGCTATATTGTGATAAATTAAACTTCCAAGGTAATACTATCAAAGGTCACAGATGCATTGTTACTGAAATGGCTTATTATGGCATTTTGTATATACAAACCTTGTAGTAAATGTAGCATTGATGCAAGCTACATTGTGACAAAATTCCAAGATCATTGAGTCAAAGGTCACAGAAGTGGTGCTTGTCTTTTCCATTGGTCTGTCGATACGACATCTGAGGTTATACTTTTTCATGACCCCTGATCTTTCTCTATATTTTTTCTCTTACCGTAAAAACTTGTGTAATTTGCGCAGTTTATTTTGAGAAATTTAATGCCCAAAGTAGGTGGTGCGTAAACTAAATAAGTGTAAGCAGTTTCAAGAGTTTTTTCAGGAAAAGATTGACGATTCCAGCACACCACCATCTTGGATACAAGAGATGGTACAAGGAACTCAAAGACAAATGACAATCAACAAATTTATTTATGTCAAACATCAATAAAAGATACAGTTGTTACCTGAGTTCATGTGAAAATTATTATTAAAAAGGTATACATCTTCTTTAAATCCATCAAACCGAGCTAAGAAAGTTTAGCCAATTCCGATGCCAGAGAATTGCTGATCAACTTACGTTACGACATCTCGGTGATTTCCCCCCTTAATTAAGAAAATGTAGTTGTTCAATTATAGGCTCCATTCCATGTAAGTTCGTTGTTTTTTTTCAAATTGCCTAGAAAAATATGCCATGTTTTTTCCCGGCTCACTTTCATGTTGATCTCGCGTCTTACACTACGTAAACACGTGATCGATAACCTCGTGAATTATTTCAATATTTATTAAATGAAGCATCGTAAAAATAGTGTAGTCTGCTTTGATTTTGTTTCCCTTCGAGTAGATTTGAGGAGGATGTATTGAATGACCATGCTTCTTAAGTATAAACATTTTTTTTTATAATCCCTTTTCAGTCAAACAAGTATGTAGTTCTGATAGTGCAGTAGGTCTTCACGTTAAACAACATGGTCCGTCGATCATGACTGCAAATAATTTCAATTAAATTTCAGTAGAGCTATTGTTCATCGGTAATCACAGATAGAGTGTTAGCTAATTACTGCATTGTAATTTGTATTAACTGTGGTGGTGTTGAGAAGACGTGTCAATAATTTTCTCTAAAGCATGGCGATCGTACCTGGCCTTTTGTCCGGGACCAGACGGTGTTGGTGGTTATGCCCACCGGTCAACTTACTTGTAAAAATGTTACCTGTACCCAGCTTGTTTTTGTCACCAAACCAGCAGTCATGACCACAGGTGACCGATTTTAATAATTTTTGAGTAGGTAAAAATTGTTTCGCCAAAATGTATTGCCAAACTAAATCTGAACTGTGACATGACCTCGGTTGAAGTGACGATACCCAAGCCGCCATGATGAGCCCTTCTCACTGATCGTAATTATGGTCAATAAAAGGTATCTAATTATGTCTTTCACCAAGAGATATGCACCAGCAGTAACTTCACATCCAATTACTTATTAATTAATATGTTTTTGTAAGCAGGTAAAATGTTTTATGCAAAATATTGCTAAAATGAATTGATGTATGCCGATATGCGCACACATGTGTGTTATGTGTGATGAGATATTTCAAAGAAAACAAACAGCAAAATACACATTTTATGCAGTTTCTGCTTGGTTTTTAATATCATTGTACATTTTTTGTACCTGTAAACAATAAGTATGAACTCACTGATAAAATCCTAAGAATCCCAAGCGGTTTGTCTTTCATTTTCAAAGATCGATTTCGGAGCATGAACATAGTTTTTGTTCAGATTTGTTTTTGGTGTGCAAAATATTCGAGTAGAAGCTTTTTTTTCAGATTTTCAGCCTCAAAAAGTACCTGCGCTAACTACACAGGTTTTGAGGGTATTTATTTAGCCCCTACTGGGGCAACAAGCAGCTCGAATGCGGGAGATATTAGTTAGCCCATAGGCAACAGTTCAAATTATTATCATTTTTATTATCCCCCCCCCCCCCCCCAAAAAAAAAAATCTGGAATGTTTCTGTAATCATGTTACATGCAATGAATCTAAATTCACATAAGTATTGATGAGCTAAGGGGGTTAGGGAGTAGACATACAAAATTGAGGCCACACTTTCTTCGTAACAGCTATTTGATTGTGCTATAACTTTTGCTTTGTTTTCTGAATTGTATTAAACCTTGGTGAATGGGATGCTTACATGAAGCCCTGTATGAGTGTAAAACGGAACTAATGGCTTAGCAGAATGGCCAACATGGAGTGGCCTCTGACTGGCTGTTAAAATTACAACTTGTCAGTTACAGGGGGATACACTTTGAATGACCAATGTTTAAGTTTCGAGATTCAATGTGGCTACTGTGGCCTCTGATTGGCTGAAACATTTCACATTATAAGTAGTGTCCCCTTTGACTGACTGATCATGTATTGCTGGAGGGTCAATTATAATGGGCTAATTCAAATGCCATCTTTGGTGACACATATGTGGCTGCAGGGGTATATAGATAGAAGGGACAAATGCAGCAGTACCTATTACAGTAAGAACAAGCCATTATTATAATTCTTTCTTATTCTTTCTTTCCTTCATCTTCTGCTGTAAAATTGTTTCAGCTTTTCAAAGTCCTATGGTTTTGAAACTGCAGATATAAACTAGCATTTTTACTTTTGCACTACAAACACATATATGTATCTGTCGTCAAGTTCATTGAGTTCTATTTGGTGATTGGAATAAAAGTGTTATCATATGACCATCATCTGGACACTCAGCCTATCCAGCTTTGGGCCCTGGGGCGATGAGCTCCTAGGCTGATATGGGAGTCTCTGTTTGATACTGGCGATCAAGCTCCTAGGCTGATATGGGAGTCTCTGTTTGATACTGGTATGATATATTATTGGCCAAATGATAACCCCAAAATATGATGAATAAACAAAGAAATATACACCAGGTAACAAAATATTGATAATTTAGAATAGTGTAATGGACAGAGTGTTAAGATTGACAGGGCTGTTTGTGAAACCTCACTCCAGACATATTGATAAACAATAACAGTCTCCCCTCAGCTTTTATCAGTGGGCAGGGTACTCCTTCTCATCCCAGCCTCATAGATCTGACAGCTGGAATGTTCAGAGAATCCTGACTGGACATCGGTCACTCTGAGACTGATAGGGAGTTTGCTGACATGTTTATTTTGTCTGGTTGGTACATGTAACATCTGGACATCTGTCTCTATGTTTTACCTGTGTGTAAACATTCAGCTTCTCTTGTATGGGTATTCCATTTTATGAAGGTTCCTTTGTATGAAGGCATATTTTGTTAATTGAATGTTTTCATTACATTGAAGTTCCATTGTAGGAAGGTTCTGCTTTATGAAGGCATTTTAATTTTCTTTACATTGTAGTTCCATTGTAGGAAGGTTCCTTTGCTTTGTATGAAGGCATATTTTGTTAATTGGAATTTGTTCATTACATTGAAGTTCCATTGTAGGAAGGTTCCTTTGTATGATGGTATAACTTGCTAATTGAATGTTTTCATTACATTGAAGTTCCATTGTAGAAAGGTTCCTTTGCTTTGTATGAAGGCATATTTTGTTAATTGGATTTTTCATTTTTAAAGGTTTGTTTTGTGAAGTTCCATTGTATGAAATTTCCACCATTAATGTTCCATCACTAGTAGAAAGTTTTAATCGTATCAAGTTTCTGTTAAATGGAAACTAAAAGGCTATTGTATAGATGCTCTGTTGTATAAAAAGTATGAAGGTACTTTTGTATAAAGTTCCTTTATATACTGGTTTAATTGTATACAAGTTTCACAGCATAGATACAGGATATATATACAAAAGATTCCATTATAATGTGGTTGGATATAGGTTCTACTTTATAGAAGTTTTGTTATATAGAGGTTCTGCTGTATAGACACTCTAGTGTTTGGAGATTCCACTATATGAATATTCTGTTCTTCTTTTAAAATGTCTGTTGTATAAAGGTTTCACTGCTTCAGTATTTAAAACACAACACTCCAAGAGCATAGAACACATGTCCAGCTGTGCTAATGAAACTAATGTCCACTACTCCCAGGGACGTAGCTCTAATGTGTTCCCTCAATTTCGTTTCATTGCCCAAGTTGCACAGCAGAATTTATTTGATTAATACTATACAAAACTCTCCCTTTTCACACCAGACTATGAACTATCTCATCTTTATAATTAAAGGTCTCACAGTTTTTAATTTGATAACCATTCAGTTTTTAATTTGATAACCATTCAGTTTTTCATTCAACCATGTCTTTTTTCTGAGATAACATCTTAATCATCATTTGTGGTGAGACATTTTGTTGGGACCAGTTCACCGTTTGATTTGAAGCTGAGTGTAGTTTTTGTTACATGAAACACCTTCATTGGAACATTTCCAGAAGTGTCATGCACATCACTAATGCATCTTCCTGATCGTGTAAAAACCTTATTCTTGCATGTGGCGAATTCCAGAATCTCAACATGTGTCTCAAACTGCAAAATGAGAAAAACAGACTTGTTATTCAAATGATGTTGAAGTCAGTATAGACAGTCTTTCTTTGTGGGTTTTGGTTTCAACAGATATTGCGGTTGTTTTCCTTACATAACTCCTAAATCGGATGTGATAAATTAGTTTTGGTTTGTCTGGGTTATCCAAATATAAAAACCTCTTCCAGACAGAGTTTCTGTCTTCTGAAAACAAAACAACATTATAATGTATAGTGTACTTACTTGCCTTACGATGTATTGGGCTACTGTAATTGACCGTAACCAATAACAAATCTTGACATCTGACCAGAATACTTGTGTTTTATCAATGTGACGGGGGACCCTGACTGTTTTATCAATGTGATGAAGGCCCTCTGTCGGTTCACTGTACTACCAATACAAATATCCATGAAGCTACAGCTTTGATAAGCTTTCATCTTATTTCAAAATGGCATGTTGCATTGCCCAGATGCCCACTTTTTACTGTGCAGAAACAATGAATTCATACATAGAAATACTTTAATTGGATTTCTGTGTGGTAAAACTAAATGTCTCATGTACTTTAACTTTTCTCAATCACGTTTTATTCATACAAACTTCTCTTTCAAACTGTTATCTATTTTGTTACGGGGCTGCAAAAAAAATAACAGGAAAAGACAGTGCTGTACTCTGTGTATTTCTGTCTACTGGTTCTTATCCAAGTCATCAATTTTCCCCCTTCTGTTGTTCCCCCTCCCCACACCCCCTCTCTGGCATCTTGCACCTATGTCTTTAGGGAGGAGTTCCCATTTTGTGCCATAATCACTTTCATATATACCAGTCAAACTGTGTTGAAGTGTTGTGTAGGTGTGTAGCCTAAAAAACGTGTTGAACTTTCTGGAACTTAACACCTATGTACCACACCTGTGACTTGTGTCCAATGCTTCAGTACCAGAACTGGAATTACAGTAAATTACATGGACTATCCGTACTACTACTTGTATAATAATTAATATACACCTAAGCTATGATGACTGTAACACTTTGAAGTGTATTTAATGGAAACAATCCCCATTAGTTTCAATCAAGTAAGCAATTTTGTGGTTTGATTGCATAATTATTAAAAAGAAAATTAACCAAAACATTTGGGCAGGTAACAATACGTATGTAAAGATGTTAAAAGAAACTTGTGTGAAGCTGACTGAATATCTTTGAAGTGTTTGAGGTGTAGGTAGGTTTACTGCTGTGTATATATATTCACAAACTTCTGGACTTCAGGGCTTCAACGCTAACATATATTTGATGTGCTCAGTCCAAGACAGTGTGATAGAGATGACCATAAACATTGGAAGTGTGTTATAGTGTAATAACTGACACACAGATAATTACTGGTAACTTTTGGTGTGTCTACAGGGCAAAGTTACGAGGAAAAGCTATAAACAGTTCATTGGTGCATTCTTCATATATATGTACACAGGTCCAACTGTCAGGGATTGGCTGTCAGATCTATGACCAGTGGCTAATCAGAGGTCATAAATCTTACCGGTTTTTTGCCTGGTGAAATGTTCTACCTTTATAGTCTCTGCTCTCCTGGGAGATATGTAGACTATGTCATACATACCTGTGGGATGTACAGCCCCTCGGTGCTGAGATAGGTTTGAGACCAGGATACCTAAGGAGATGATGGTATGATGCTGGAATTGATACAGTGGTGAGATATATACGCTGTATCTCTGTACTTGTATCCTATTTCCTTACATTCGGATTACCTACAGACATATCTCGGTGAAAGTCTCCCATTGGGTCATATATAACTGGACAAATATCTTTTTTGAAAGTTTTCCAAAATGATAGACTTGAAAAGTGCTGTTCCTAGAAGGAAAAAAGTCAGACAAAAATTGTGAGTATAGATTTAGTTTGTATATTTACTGTCTAAAGCAGAATATTCCAGGCTAATACGATGTATGGTTATTGACATTTCATACTACCCAGTAATCATATTATTAAACCATTTACAACTTCATCAAGTAAAAGAGCTAGGCCAAATTAAGATTGACAAGGTAAATTGGAAGAACAGGCTTTGAGTCTCTCCGTAGTCAAGTGTCTATACAAGCTACAGGTCGGTGTAGTCTAATTCCTTAACATGTTTAGAATGTTGCTGCTAATTTAGCATGATGAAAGCAAACAGAAGCTATTGTTTACCAGTGTAATGTTGTCAGAATAAACAGGTGTCCTTAAATACAGGTGGAATGTTGTCATGATAAAGAGGTGTCCTTTAAAACAGGTTGAATGTGGTCAGAATAAACAGGTGTCCTGAAAATACAGGTTTAATGTGATCACTATAATCAGGGGGCCTTACATACAGGCTGAATGTGGTAACAATAAACAGGTGTCCTTAAATACAGGTAGAATGTTATCACCTTATTATAAATAGTGAAAACAGTCAAAATAAACAGGTTACATTAAATACAGGTTGAATGTGGTCACAAAGAACAGGTGATATTAATACAGTTAATGTAAGACTTTCAGTAGTATATGTAAGAAGAGGCTCATTAAATAGTGCATTTTCATTTATTTCTCTAGGAAATATGGTATGCTACTACTAAAGAAAGATAACTTTGATGTTTTTGAGCTTAAAAGCTGAAAGAATAAAATGGCAGTCAGTCACACAGTGTGTTGAGATGTATTGGTAATCATACATTACATTGTGTTGTGGTGTATTGGTAATGATACAACTACATTGTGTTGAGATGTATTGTTAATCATACAACTACATTGTGTTGATGTGTATTGGTAATCATACAACTACAATGTGTTGTGGTGTATTGGTAATCATACACTACATTGTGTTTAGGTGGATTGGTAATCATACAACTACATTGTTTTGAGGTGTATTGGTAATCCTACAACTACATTGTGTTGAGGTGTATTGGTAATCATACAACTATATTGTGTTGTGTTGTATTGGTAATCATACACTACATTGTGTTTAGGTGGATTGGTAATCATACAACTACATTGTGGTGAGATGTATTGGTAATCATACACTACATTGTGTTTAGGTGGATTGGTAATCATACAACTACATTGTGGTGAGATGTATTGGTAATCATACACTACATTGTGTTGAGGTGTAGTGGTAATCATACAACTACATTGTGTTTAGGTGTATTGGTAATCATACAACTACAAAGTGTTGAGGTGTATTGGTAATCATACAACGACCTTGGTTTGAGGTGTATTGGTAATCATACCACTACATTGTGTTGTGGTGTATTGGTAATCATACAACTACATTGTGGTGAGATGTATTGGTAATCATACACTACATTGTGTTGAGATGGATTGGTAATGATAAAACTACATTGTGTTGAGATGTATTGGTAATGATACAACTACATTGTGTTGAGATGTATTGTTAATCATACAACTACATTGTGTTGAGGTGTATTGGTAATCCTACAACTACATTGTGTTGAGGTGTATTGCTAATCATACAACTACATTGTGTTGTGGTGTATTGGTAATTATACACCTCCATTGTGTTGTGGTGTATTGGTAATTATACACCTCCATTGTGTTGTGGTGTATTGGTAATCATACAACTACATTGTTTTGAGGTGTATTGGTAATCATACAACTATATTGTGTTGAGGTGTATTGGTAATCATACAACTATATTGTGTTGTGGTGTATTGGTAATCATACACTACATTGTGTTGAGATGTATTGGTAATGATACAACTACATTGTGTTGAGATGTATTGGTAATCATACAACTACATTGTGTTGAGGTGTATTGGTAATCATACAACTACATTGTGTTGAGGTGTATTGGTAATCATACAACTACATTGTGTTGAGGTGTATTGGTAATCATACAACTACATTGTGTTGAGGTGTATTGGTAATCATACAACTACATTGTGTTGAGGTGTATTGGTAATCATACAACTACATTGTGTTGAGGTGTATTGGTAATCATACAACTACATTGTGTTGAGGTGTATTGGTAATCATACAACTACATTGTGTTGAGGTGTATTGGTAATCATACAACTACATTGTGTTGAGGTGTATTGGTAATCATACAACTACATTGTGTTGAGGTGTATTGGTAATCATACAACTACATTGTGTTGAGGTGTATTGGTAATCATACAACTACATTGTGTTGAGGTGTATTGGTAATCATACAACTACATTGTGTTGAGGTGTATTGGTAATCATACAACTACATTGTGTTGTGGTGTATTGGTAATCATACAACTACATTGTGTTGAGGTGTATTGGTAATCATACAACTACATTGTGTTGAGGTGTATTGGTAATCATACAACTACATTGTGTTGTGGTGTATTGGTAATCATACAACTACATTGTGTTGTGGTGTATTGGTAATCATACAACTACATTGTGTTGAGGTGAATTGGTAATCATACAACTACATTGTGTTGAGGTGTATTGGTAATCCTGCAACTACATTGTGTTGTGGTGTATTGGTAATCATACAACTACATTGTGTTGAGGTGTATTGGTAATCATGCAACTACATTTATCTAGGTGCGTCAGACATTAACTACCTGATACAATGATGGATAGTCATAGTGTGATTAGTGATTGACACTGTCCTACTTAGGAATGTCAGCAAGGTGACAGCCACTGTCTGCTGATCATCTGCTGGTGGTAATCTTGTGGACTCGACATTTCTACAAAAGATAAAATAACATGACAGGTTAATCTATACCTGGTCTAGGTGTATAACAATAGAGAGAAAGCATCAGAATGGTAACCTTTGTAATTTTATAAATTATGTGGTAGTTCCAGGATTCCCTATCCCATCACCTGTCTTCAACAGTCTCAGTAGGTTTTACATGTTTAAACGAGAGATGACCAGACCTGTCAGTAGAAATTAATGGCTGTAACATTTAAATAGTTTCTATTTGTTTGCTTGTTGATATGCAGTGACCAGTTGTATTGGGGGATAATAACTTTATGAGTAGATATAAAAGGTGAGGTTAGGGGGAGTGGGGAGGGGATGAAGGCCTAGGGAGGATTGGAATGTCATTCCAATGAGGTTAGGGGGGAGGGGGGAGGGGATGAAGGCCTAGGGAGGATTGGAATGTCATTCCAGTGAGGTTACACTGTAATGGGAGAAATCTATACATATATAACTTATAAAGTTAAATTCCTCAGATAAAATATGCTAGCAATGGGAAATGACATTAAAACTATTACTATTTGTTTATCCCAGTCCTTGTAGCTCTACAGAGATGGCAGATACATCAACATAAGGTTGGCAAGGGTAAAACAGTTTATAGAATGGCATTCAAAAGTATAGTGATTTTATCGGAAAATAAATTTAATGATGCAACTTGCATGATTAAATCAAAGGAGTTATGTACTAATGAACATCATGTAGGGAGGTTTTACTTTATACTTCAAAATAGTGCAGTTTGATTTGTAATATCCTTCAAATTGTCTCTTCAAATCTGACAGATAAGCCCTGTAATATTTATATGTGTGATAGACATATATCTCTGTATAATAATCCTATAAGCCTGCTCATTGCTATCTATCACCAGTATTTCATCTACCTTCTGTACATGGTGGTAATTAATAAAACAAATATTTAAGCCAGAGTTAGATACATTTAATGTGTTTAACTGATAGAAGCAAGTACACTAGCTGTCTTCTGGAGTCATTTAGTACAACCTAGCAAAGCAGTCATTGAGCATAGCGGTAATGACATGCACCTGTGATACTAAACAACATCACTTTTTCAAGAGCATTTTCCCAATCATCACCAGGAAAATAATTGTATATGTGTAGGGAGTGGGAGCCACAGCTATGCTTTAAATCTTGATTCCATAAAACTGGATTTTTAGAGCGGAAATGTTCTCTACTTCTATTTTTCATTTACTACATATTTGTTAACTGGTGTTATTTCTCACGACTAACTAGCTGGGTGTTCTGTGGATGTCGATGCAGACATTGACTTCGTATTTTATTGTATCTTGTTTATATCACCTGTGGTTTTTTGGGGAGTAAACCTATAAACAGATCATGTTGTCTCTTGCCTGTGATCTGTAAACAATCCTGTGGTTTTTTGTGTATTTTGGTTGAGGGATCATGTCAGTGACCTAATAGGCAGATTGGTTGAGTGGTTAACACTCCGGCCTTCCAAGCAGGCGGCCGTGGTTCGATCCCCGAAGTAGTCGTACGCATGGAATATTCAGAGAAAGTGTTCTTCTCCTGCCCTCACAACTCCAACAACCCAGGTGGAGTATAAAACGGTCTGGGGTGGATGTTGCAGTACCTGTGCTGTGGCATTCAAGTGAGGTGGCACTATTAATGATACCGTTGGAAGTACGGTCCCACTACAAACAGAACACAATATATCTCCAGCACACACGCAGGCATTCACACATAGGGAGATATTAGCCAGGTGGTATAGGACTAGTAGTTAGCGCCTGATAAGGCAGCTCCTGCAAAATCCTCAAAATTGTATATCTATGTACTGTAAAGCGCTTTAGAGTGGCTTATGTTAGCTAGATAGGGTGCTATATCAAATGTTGTATATTTTTTTTATTTTATTTTAATATAACCTTGAGGTCAATGATAGGTAATAAGGAATGCTAGCTGGACATGACAGGTCAAGGTCACACAGGTGACTGTTCATGTGTCTATGATAAGTAAAAACATGTCTTATTCAACCCTGCAGGCACATAAATAGATAGTAAACTGAACATTTTTTTTGCCACATGATAATGGTATGGTTGCTGAAATACGTGTAGTTTTTTTACATTGAGTGTGACATACATGTATATGTATACATGTATGTTGTCAAGGGGAGATAATCACATAAAGGAGATGTGCCAGCCTTTATAGAAATGCATATTGTCAAATTCCTTCAAGAAATTAAAATGATAAACTATTATATAGCCTTTGTTTTTTCTTAATTTGTAATGCAAAAAAACCATAAGATTTTTTTCTGCTGCATATAGATTATCTATATAAAGCATTGTATTATAATTATTCGTAGATTTTGATGCCTACCAGGCATTAGCTTTATTCTACACAAGCATGCTGAACATTTGCTTTTGAAACCTGAAGATGTTTATTAAATACTTATCACCTGCCTGTAAAGAAGTAGCAGCTAAAATGTAGTCAAAGTTATCAGTTATCTAGTGGTATCCAGGTACATTACAGTACTGTCAGCTTACATCTACAATATCAGTGGGAAATATATGTTAAAATTGTTATATTTCTTTTTCATCAACATTGACACTTATTTCTGATAATTTAATTAAGACATTCTAAAGATATAGGAGGAAATATCAAGTAAATGTTAAATAAACCTCACCGAAACTGAATTGCTTGAATAGATTTGTGAAGCTAACAATTAAGACTTGGTTATTGGTGCCAGTGTAGACAGTAATTACCACAGTGCAGTGGGCTGGACAGGGTCACACTCAGAATCCTCAAACTGATGGATAAATAAACATTTTATTGGAAATGTTTTGATTGATGACAGGTTTGACCTCCACCAGAAGATGACCCGGATCTCTAGTGGTCTCTGTATGATCTCTGTGGCTATCTCTAAATCTCCACCACAGTTCCTGCTACATCAACACAGAGTCTAAAGTGTTCTTGTAATGCTGGTCCTATCAGCCCAGATTAATTTTGTAATTCTCCAGGCTCCAGGATAAATCAAAGTTAAAAAACATAAGGCCCTTCAAGTGGAATAGTACTTTTATATTAAATCTTCCTGTAAAAATATTTACTTTACCGTAAAAATAGGCATTTTAATGAATTTAAGTTGGCATTTCAGTACAACCCAGTACTCTAGGCTCCATGCAGGGGAACTGTCGACCTTTAAGAAAAAGTCTTATTCTGTTATTTATATGATTTTGAACAGTATTTTCTAAACTTTTATTGATCTCAAGCTTGCATGCATCGTACAAAAAAACCTGTGTGGAAACATCACTTCACTTTGTAACATGTTCCGAAAGGTTAATGGTAAAACACAGAGCGGAGGCGTGCTACACAGACCTTAATTACCATGTAACAGGGAGGCTGAATCTAGTCACCACTGTACCTCGACATGTCTTATCTAATATTACTCTGTAAGTACTTTTGAGACTGAGCTAGGTATAAAATATTGGATATTGGCCAGTGTATGTCAGTGCCGATGCCTTGGTTAGTTATACCGGTAACGTTGTCTGATCTGTAACTAACATACATATTTCACTAGGGCTATGAAATGCTGATGGGTCGGTCGGGATCTTAAAAGAGCAGAGTGACTTTGATTAGAATTTATCATACTTCTAGGGCGAAAACAGCGAGTAAGGGGATTTACCCTCCATCATACTGTCCCACACAACCATTTGTTTTTGACGAATGCCTGATTACAGCAATTTTCTTGCTGCTTAAATCCATTGAGATGCAGATTTCCTTCTTGGTCGTGCTGACCCTTGATCAGAAACTTCTCAACCTCCTCCATTACAATCCCCTACCATTGATTTTTATACAGGTCACATGATTAATACATTCTTTATTTCCAGCGCAAATATTGAGATGGATGTTATGGTCCTTTTCTGAAACAATTTCTGTCTCCTTGCCAGAGGTTATCTTGATTTCCGGGGATTTAGGCATTCTAACAGTATGATTCAGCTCCAAAATTAAATTAGTTTGAATGAAAGTGAAATTACAACATGCTGTCTCCTCCATGTTACATGTACAGGGTATTCATCGATGACGTAGCTGCCAGCTACCATGACGGCACTAATGCCACATCTAATCCACGACAGGCAGCTTATATTTTAAATTCTGTAAAAAACATTCTAGATATCAGAGTTATCCCTGAAATATCACTTTCCTCAGCCTACAGCTATTTCTGTATAGTCTTCCATCTCACTGTCTTTTTTTCTCTAGCTTGAAAGCTGTAAACTACACTGGTTGATCACAGATCAGCTCCCCATTTCCCCAATGTTGTCTGTACCTATTTCTGTTGCTGATAGTCTATAGCATAATCGTTCATCACATAATAGCTGTTTATGTCACAAGGAACCAAAAACATATTGACTGGTACGACTAACCATTTTGATAACTGCACTGATTTTAACTCATGCACCGCTACAAACTACGAACTTGCCATGTCTTTGATTTGGTAAGGTTCCGATATGACTTTAGGGATGATTGGGTTAATACGAGTTCTGTACACTTGACCCATTAACTTACTAAGCATGTTTAATACTGGACCCATTGGTGCAGCAAGGAGTATAACATGAACTTGTAATAGTAACCTGAGTAATTATAATATCATATTGTGGTCGTGATATTTGGAAAAGTATCCAAACTAGAATATTGAAGTCAGTTCAAAAGCGAGGAGTAAAATTGTATGTCTGCCAATGTCAGGTTTATTAGTGTTAAGATGCATCCTACATCTTACGTGACTTGTATACAATTTGAAATATTAATGAATACTTAAGGTTTTGAGTCATATTTGAAAAGTCTTCAAACTCCTACCTACCTCTTTGTAACAAGGCTACATGTTATAAATGAGCATGTCTGGTTGTTTTTTTACTTTGAGGGAACCAGAAGGAGCTGAGGTAGCATGAATTAATGAGTGTGTATAGGAGAGGTATGAACTGGTGACCCAGTGTGGAGGGTGTGCTTTGTCTTGTTGATGGTGTAAAACAGTAGGACTAAGTGGGATAGGGTTGTCGCTGTCAGCTGTGAGGATACCTGACATGGATCACACTTACTGAGACTGTTCACCCCTCCCCCAGATAACAAGGCCTAATGATAGCAGGACAGACTTATCTATATATATACATGTGTTTGTAGAGGACACTATTTTCATTCATTAGTTTGTTTGTTCATCTGGGTAACATCAATATGATGGGTGGAATTTACACACTAAAACATAAATCCCACGCCAGGTTTTTTCTAACTTTTCTAGATATAAAAGGAGCTATCAGATTAAAATTCAATAACAAATCCCACTGTATTGTGATACTGGTAATAGGGGATTCGGGTTAGTCTGGAAACATTTCTGATCACTTCTGAACAGTAATGACTGTCAGAGAATCATTTATATATAACTCAAGAAAAAACACATTTGCCTTAAACCTAATTTGATGCTGACCTGGACAAATCTTGGTTAGACTGTTTCATCACTGGGCGTTAATGGTCACCTAGCTGTATGACCTAAAACTGTAGCGGAAATCTGTACGACAATTACCTATAATAATGATAAATCATTTTATAGAATCTAGCTTTGCTTTGTATCTGAAAAACAAACACTATAGGGCATAATGTAAACATCAGAAATGATGGGTGAATATAGAGGGTTAGATGTAAAAAATCAAATTCAAAGGTGGTAGGATAATTCAATTGTAATCGATAGAATTCAATGGTTGGATATCTGATGATGCTGTGTTTTATTCTGTCGTAGAAGGGTAACGGTTGGATATGTGACAATGCTATGTTTTATTCTGTCGTAAAAGGGTAACGGTTGGATATCTGATGATACTGTGTTTTATTCTGTCATAGAAGGGTAACGGTTGGATATCTGATGACACTGTGTTTTATTCTGTCGTAGAAGGGTAATGGTTGGATATCTGATGATACTTTGTTTTATTCTGTCGTAGAAGGGTAACGGTTTGATCTCTGATGATACTGTGTTTTATTCTGTTGTAGAAAGGTAACGGTTGGATATCTAATGATACTGTGTTTTATTTTGTCATAGAAGGGTAACGGTTGGATATCTGACAATGCTATGTTTTATTCTGTTGTAGAAGGGTAATGGTTGGATATCTGACAATGCTATGTTTTATTCTGTTGTAGACGGGTAACGGTTTGATCTCTGATGAGCATTTAATAGAACGATTATAATCCATTTGTATTTCATGTGATAGAGCGCCTTTGCCCAGATTCTGTCATAACAACAGTAAACTGGTCTGTGTCTGAACTAATGATATACCTGTGATGTTGTGTCCAGGCACTGATGTGTGTCAGCTCTTCACTATGTGTGTAAATACAGACATGTAATATAGGCCCATGCACAGGATGCAGCAGTGGTCACATTTGATAAATGGCAGCATGCAGACATATTGCTGTCTTTATGTGCTAAACCTACCATTAATGTCAGTGTGCAGTCTGCATTACCTGTTGGTCGGGAGCTTCTGGTCATGTCACAGCATTATCCTACTGGTCACCTGTTATAGCTAAGGGACCAGTATCTGGGTGATATAAAGGTCATCTCGGACCTTAGTGGGTACAAACCTTAACTTATAGGAACCTGTTTTAACTGGTCACCTGTTATATAGCTAAGGGATCAGTATCTGGGGATATAAAGGTCCTCTAGGACCTTAGTGGGTACAAACCTTAACTTATAGGAACCTGTTTTAACTGGTCACCTGTTATAGCAAAGGAACCAGTATCTGGGGTATAAAGGTATACAAACCTTATATAAAGGAACCTGTTTTTAAATGTATAAAACAGTGACTGGAATGGTAGATTGATTATATTCTTGGCTGATACAGAAACTTTACATGTAGAACGTTAATACTGGCATCAGATCTAGAGCTAGACGTGACGGTCAAACTGACTTTTATTTTCCAAGGCTGAAACCTCACAACTACTCAAATAGCCAGTGGTGATAAAAGGGCTCTCAGAAATAAATAAGGGAGTTAGTTTCTAATATGGTTTTTGTTAAGGTTTCCTAGAATGCTGAAAAAGACAAGACAAGCAATGGTCAGGTGTCCTGACAATATTATAAAATTCTCTAAATGAAATGTTTGACCTAACAGGACTAATAGATACTGAATCTTTGTCTGTTGTCTATAAACTGCTTGTCAATGTTTCAGTGACCACCTATAATGACTTATCCTCTGAGAAGGATTTTCAATTGTGAAAGGATTTTATAAAAAAAAAAGTTATTGATCAGATCCAGTTTCATTATTGAGAAGTTAATTGCTGTAAAAATTACAATCCACTTTTATTTTTGTCGGAGAAGATTAAAATAAATATCGATGGTGGGCGAGTTGATTACAACAGGGAGTGTCTAAGATGTATGCATGACCTTTTCTGTGGAACAAGTTGATATTGAATGCTTCCTGAAATGTAAATAAGTGCAGGTCCACGTGCACCAACGTCACATGTTCTTATACACTTAAGTGACAGGAAACCAAACTTCAAACGATTATCTTGACATTACTAAAACACTTTATCCTGTGGAAAAAGATTTCAGCAAATGTCACTTCGAAATTAAAACCAAAAGTTAATAAAAATAGTAATTAGAAATCCATTTCCACCATATCAAAATCTTGTTATTGCATTTTCAGGCATTTTAACGGTTGAAGGGTGTGGGGAGGCCAATAGAAAAGCTTGTTATATATTAGTGCATTGCATAAAGATTTCAGAAAGTACCTGGATAACTACCCTTGTTCTATTGGGTATATTTTTCTGCTGACCTTGGCTATATGAGATAACTATCCATGAGAAAATATGTGTGGGAATCTTGCCGGCATCCCACCAAACTCCCTTTAGGGAACCCACCTCTATATCTTTTTGTATTCCTGGTACTGCTGGTTATCCCACTGAGGTCCTGGATTAGTTTCGTTGCGATACCACTTTTGTACCACCAGGAACTGTCAGGATTTTGTCTGATATTAACAGTGTAGTCCCCCCACCCCCGAGATCCTGGTTAATTAAACATCGAACCCTGTTTAGTTCCAGTGATGTCCTGTCTCAGGTCTGTTCTGACATTTCTTCAGAATGAAGCATGGAGTTTAGCAATGTTGTATATAAGATTTAAACTGGACATTAATTTGAATTAATTAGATTTCAATATAAAGTACAGTCTGTAATTCTAGTATCTAGTGGGAAATGTGGAAATGACGTGTCCTTGAAATTAGATTTCTTTACTATATTAGGTCTGCACTTACCTATATATCATGATTATCACAAAGGTTAAGGGCTGTAAATTCTACATAGCACTAATAACACTAAACATAAAAAAAACATTTGGATGTCGTGGCACTGTTTGAATTAAAGCTTGTGTTAATTGGCTGGTTACTTTAAAGGGGGATAACTCTGCTGACTCCAGTAAAGGGTGCACACCTGGTTATCTGACTTTGAGTTATTGTTTTGGATGGGAAAACAAAACCAAATGTTCTCTTATGTAACAAAAACCACCAGTTGATAGATCATATCCTAGAGCTACATAAAGTATTAACTTATATCTATCATCATGTAGCGAAAGAGATGAATACAGCTCTGGTTTTGTATTAACTTACCTAGTATATTCTGGTTGGATGAATACCAACAATCACACCAGGAGCAAAATCCTGGTTGAAATCTGCCAGCAGAATATGAGATCTCAGTGGGATTCCCAGTTTCATGCCTACCCAGCATCAGTGGGGATGGGATAGGAAATCCCGGTGAGAGTCAAGATCTACCTAGTTCCCGAGAGGTTTCCAGTCCTATTTGATGTTGAGTACACTTACCGACAAGCACCCTAATGTTTTAGTGCCTGTAGGGCAGCAAGTTGCAACCCTTATGGTTGGGATACTGCAAATTCTACTTTAATTTCATCATGTTGTTTTGCATAGCATCAACAATCAGATTCAGAGCAGAAATTCAGACTCATCTGCAGGGGCTGAGATTAATAGAATGGTTTATTGGATGATATTTCTAATGTGGACCAAATGTCAGGGACATGCAAAGAAGGAGAGATGTATTCTAATTAAGAGTTCACTTATTACTACCAGACAAGGTTCATTCTTAGTGATGTACTTAAACTCTAATGGCCTTCTCCCGAGGGGAGAGTTCTCTGGTGTGTAGATGTCTGGAGAAGTATACGAGGGGAGAGTTCTCTGGTATAGTTGTCTGGAGAAGTATACGTATGCCAGCATCTAACATTATACTTCCACCGGACAAAACTATAAGAGAACAGTTCTATCACAAAAGGGTCATAATGAATTAATGGTGAATGCTGCTGGAGGAAATACAGAAGCCATCAATACAAGTGTTCTGTAGACCTTTACACAGCTGTACATAACAATGAATTAACTATAATTCCTGTGTATTTTAACATACTGGTACTGTAGTATAGATCTGTCATCTGCTTCCATATCTTAATTGTTTCATGTCAAATCACTGAAAATTAATGCCTTGTAATGCCAACAGGATAATAATTTTTGACAGTTTGAATGATCAGATGTTCACTCAGAAACACAGGTTATAGAAATATTGTGGCTGAACATGTTGTCATTTCGTACATTATAGATACCTAGCCATATGTTACTGAAGCTTTTGTTTCAGTTTGTGCTTTGTCCAGCAGTACCGTCACACATATATACCATTTGCTGTCTGCGACAGTTGGCGCGCGGTACACATCCCTCATTGTGTGTCAGTATTGACATGGATATTAAACAGTTTAGAAAGCTATTTATATATATCGACCAAGTCATTGATGTGTGCTGCATTAATGCGGACATCTCCTAAAACTTGTCTATAGAAAACCTAGTAAAGGTCTAACAGATATTGGAAAAGGTAGATGAGTCTGACTTATAGTCTACCGATATATGGTATTGAATTGTGAATTGCTCCTGTTTTATAGATGCAGGATGTTAGACAATATTGATTCCTGTTTGAGATGTATTGAATGATGAGATTATAGTGCCTATTTTTACTGATGACGATGCATTGGAATTACTTTGTGAACATTTTCAATTAAACAACAGCTATACATAACCTATTGACTGCGGGACTTCCGTATTTTTGAGAGTCTTTGGGTACAGGTATTGACTTAGGAACCTGTGTATTTTGCAGACTCTGGGCAGAGATATTCCGGGTACAAGGAGACGGAGATGGCATGCGATGGAAGCGTGTGTCGGAGGATGTGGTGCCAATTAACATATCTTGTGTGGAGGATAACCCGGACACAGTGTTCCAGGTGACTGCCTACAACAGACACGTGGAGAAGATCTTTGATGTCAAGATTATACAGCCAGGTGAGTAATGGTTGCCGCCTGTGACAGGTAAATGGTTCACCTGTAATATATACTTATCTGGATTACGTACATGTGTAGCAGTGACACCTACGACACAGAATTGTCTGGGGAGATGAATTGTCTAGATGCACACTTTACCTGTAATTTATCTGTTAATCTACTCACCTGTTTATTGTTGACAAGGTGTGGATTCTATGTCACTCAGTCACTTCTAAGTAGCTCGGCCAGAAATTAGGATTGACTCGTTACTTTCATTCTCATTAGTTCACTTAACACCTAATTAGGGTTTTCCACCATTTAAGTCTATAGGAAAACAATTAACAAACATTTCACTATCTCACTTCTGATATTGCTTATCATTGTAGCTATTTGTTAAAGAATGTTCACTTTTGAAAAACTCTGGATGTTTTTCTGTGTTCTCTGGAGCGTTGAGACATGAGATAGGGGTTGTGTAGTTAAAAAGACTATGTCGAAGGTAATCCCATTATTGAAGTGACGAATACAAGTAACTTAAGCTGATCAAGAAATCTTCCATGTGTAATAAAAACTTGTTTCCCAATTGGCTCTATTTAAACAAGATTTTTGCACCACCAATCCATTTTAACGATTTTTCAAATGTTTAAATTAACTATACTGAGAGTGGTGAGCTGTTTGGTGCCGTTATCTGCTGTACGTGACACGAATATCTAGTAAACACAGTGAATGAACAGAAAAGCTGTAAAGATCAATAGGAATGTACAGGTAACTTGGTAATTATTAATCACAGGTAATTAAGGACGGGTGTTGGTATACCAGGCCAGTGGTACAGCCTAATAACACTTGTAATGTATGGGGTGGAAGTGTGTCAAGGACACGGTCTGTGTAAGGTGGGTAAAGAATGGCCCATCAATATCACATGCTACCCGATTGTCAGCTGTATTCAAATATGTCTGACCTTGCTGTTTGAATTGCTGTGAGTTTGATGTCAAGTGGAGAGCCTGTTTAGGTCATGCTGGCCTTGTTACATAACATGTAGTGTTATAGTGAAACTGGGTCTGACAGTGAATTAAGTGTTATAATCTACCCTCGTCTGACATTGCTATAATCTACCCTCGTCTGACAGTATTTAATTGTCAGACTTATGGTCAGCCCATCGGCTACTCATCAAGCAGGCAGCAACATATCTTATATGATAACCTGAACTCCTTGTGAATTGTTGTGTTTTACATATAACATTGGTGAATCTGTTGCTGTGTAAGTGTTCTATTCACAGTAAGTGTAACTATGGCAATGTGTGTGCTGTCATTTGTCCTTGGTAAAGGTGATATTGTTCTATTTATTTGACCTTCAAGTGTTCCCTTCGTCTGTGTAGCGGAGAACAGGGTATAGTCTCGGCAATGTTAACCCAACCTCTCAATTCTATCATCGTGATCTGACCTCTGCTACTGACTCCGAGGTGTCAGGTTTTCATTTTTTATGATAATAATTTAAATACTTGCATAGAAAATCTGTTGCTATGTGAGAATACCTGAGAGTAAATGGACAGGTACACTAGGTAAAGTACTACTGGCCACCCTCAGAGATAGGGTCACACTGTTTACCACAGAGTATTGATGACAGGTCGTGATGGTCAGGACTGTCTACTTGAGGTGTTGGTGAGTTTGTTATCATTGAGTTTGTTATCAATTTGCTGGCTGCAGGTTAAGTTCACATAAGTACAATATACTGTTTGATTTTCTCATGAACAAAATCGTCAAAAGCATTGAAACTGAAGCAGCTCAGAAATCGGTGTCATAGTGACTCAATTAACTTCCTGTCCTTCTGTTAATTGTTACATAGTCTATTTTCATTTCAATCTTTTGAGGAAATTATTTACAAAGATCTTTTGTTAAGTTTGTGTTAAACTGAAATCTGAGATAAGATCTTGGATGGACATGTTATTATAACTCCCTAATTTCCTTGGGTAATTTAGGTACACTGCCATCATATGTTGTTGTTCATATACACCGGACATCCTAATGGCAACGTATCCTGGAGAAAATGGAGTGGATTGGCAATATTTACATGCCATTGTCGAAATGTTTTTCATAAAATATTTATATAAAGAAGAAGAATTCAGAATTCAGTTTGTGATGCATTTTGATCTGTATCGTACTGTTATTTTATTACTTATCGCACCGAAAAGTTCTTTGATATTTTTGGTCAAATTTATCGGCCTAGCTGCAAATGTATTTAATGTTTTCTTATCAAAAACAGGACCCAAAAAACACATCTATCATATACGTCTGTTTGGCAAAATAACAAATATGATATAAATTTTATGTCCAGATATCTGAAATATGGGTTAGAATTTTATGTCCTGAGTAATGGCGGATGTGGAGGTGTGACTTGGAGATATGAAAGAAGGCTAGATATGAAAGATTTGTCTAGATATGGGAGGTATGTCTAGATCAGGGAGACAGGCAGATATCTAGATATGGGAATTCATCCCTGGTTTTTCTGTTCCTTGTACAGAATCATGTAAATAGTCTGGTCCAGTGTCAGACATTTTCGGTGATGTGGTTTGGATGCCAGTGATAGAGGTAAGAATATGTCTGCATGTCCCTTGGACTTTCATAGATCATGTTAAATGGTGTTTTTTTTTAGACATTATTGATTAAGTTTATTGTAAAAAGCTGTTCTGTGTAATAATTAATGGTTCTAATTTTTTTTGGAACACTATGAGGTCCTGGTTGCATTACACGAGCACTTAATTACTAGTGACAGAAGTCTACATCTGTTGAGAGATTTTGACATTGGCATTTTTCTCTTGAACTGATGTTGAAGTTCCTCACTATGATAGAAGCAGTAAGGGCACTTAAGCAATCCAAGCAATTATAATCTGATTGATCATTGTAGAAATATCCTAATTGTATTGGTATCATAACATTACTGACAGCATAAGTGTAAATCAATACATAGCAGAACTCTTTTTTTTTCTTCCTTAAACAATTGTAGATTGTAGCTTTGAAAAATTATTACATCAAAATAGTCACTTTATAAGAAATCTAATTCTAGAATTGATATTCTACATGAGGAGATTGGATCAACCTGTGTATAACAGTACAGATGACAGGAATGTAATTCACACTGATAGCTAGCTTTCTATTCCATGGTATCGGAGGCAATTTAGCAGTGTTTATTGATGTACTTGATCCTTATTCTTTCACATTTGTTTTAATTTGCAGGGAGATATCTCTTATTAAAAACTGACTATATTGTATGTTACTTTAATTCAATAAATACTTGAGAATCTGGGTGTAATTGCCGGAGAGGTGTCCTAATTAACACTTTGTAGTCATGGTGCCCGCAATATTGCCTTCATCAGTACTCTACCAATTACCAACTGTGAAGGAATTTTTAATTTTATTAATTGTTGTGTGGAATTCAGAAAGCCAAAGGCAGATCAGCCATGGCTTTAAGTGTTTGAACTGCGAAAAACTCCGGGGAAATCATGGCGTATTTTAGAATTAGTTTGAGTGTTAAAATAAAGTTTGTATAGAGTACTTTTTAGTTTGATAGCGATATGATCTGTACAACCCTGCAGATGTGAAAGGGAAATTTTCTCAAGAGAATTATAATAAAGGCCCTAAAAATGGGTTGTTCCTCGAGTGCCATGGCAACATTTTTATGAAATTTGATTAACTCTGCACCAGAAAGAATACAGTGAAGTGTTATAGTGATGTGTGTTAGCTAAAGTATAGTGTTACAGTGATGTGTGTTAGCTAAAGTGTAGTGTTATAGTGATGTGTGTTAGCTACAGTGTAGTGTTATAGAGATGTGTGTTAGCTACAGTGTAGTGTTATAGAGATGTGTGTTAGCTACAGTGTAGTGTTATAGAGATGTGTGTTAGCTAAAGTGTAGTGTTATAGTGATGTCATTTATAGTTCCAGTGTAGTGTTATAGTGATGTAGTTTAAGTTACACTGTAGTGTTATAGTGATGTCGTTTATAGCTACAGTGTAGTGTTATAGTGATGTGTGTTAGCTCCAGTGTAGTGTTATAGAGATGTGTGTTAGCTAAAGTGTAGTGTTAAAGTGACGTGTGTTAGCTAAAGTGTAGTGTTAAAGTGACGTGTGTTAGCTAAAGTGTAGTGTTAAAGTGACGTGTGTTAGCTAAAGTGTAGTGTTAAAGTGACGTGTGTTAGCTAAAGTGTAGTGTTAAAGTGACGTGTGTTAGCTAAAGTGTAGTGTTAAAGTGACGTGTGTTAGCTAAAGTGTAGTGTTAAAGTGACGTGTGTTAGCTAAAGTGTAGTGTTATAGTGATGCGTGTTAGCTACAGTGTAGTGTTATAGTGATGTCGTTTATAGTTACAGGGAGAAGTGTTATAGTGGTGTGTGTTTGCTACAGTGTAGTGGTATAGTGATGTCGTTTATAGTTACAGGGAGAAGTGTTATAGTGGTGTGTGTTTGCTACAGTGTAGTGGTATAGTGATGTCGTTTATTATAAGTCACAGTGTATTGTTATAGTGATGTCGTTTATAGTTACAGTGTAGTGTTATAGTGACGTAGTTTAGTTACACTGTAGTGTTATAGTGATGTAGTTTAGTTACACTGTAGTGTTATAGTGATGTCGTTTATAGTTACAGGGAGAAGTGTTATAGTGGTGTGTGTTTGCTACAGTGTAGTGGTATAGTGATGTCGTTTATTATAAGTCACAGTGTATTGTTATAGTGATGTCGTTTATAGTTACAGTGAAGTGTTATAGTGATGCAGTTTAGTTACACTGTAGTGTTATAGTGATGTCGTTTATTATAAGTCACAGTGTATTGTTATAGTGATGTCATTTATAGTTACAGTGTAGTGTTATAGTGATGTAGTTTAGTTACACTGTAGTGTTATAGTGATGTCGTTTATTATAAGTCACAGTGTAGTGTTATAGTGATGTCGTTTATAGTTACAGTGAAGTGTTATAGTGATGCAGTTTAGTTACACTGTAGTGTTATAGTGGTGTCATTTATAGTTACAGTGTAGTGGTATAGTGATGTCGTTTATTATAAGTCACAGTGTATTGTTATAGTGATGTCGTTTATAGTTACAGTGTAGTGTTATAGTGATGTAGTTTAAGTTACACTGTAGTGTTATAGTGATGTAGTTTAGTTACACTGTAGTGTTATAGTGATGTAGTTTAGTTACACTATAGTGTTATAGTGATGTCGTTTATAGTTACAGTGTAGTGTTATAGTGATGTAGTTTAGCTACAGTGTAGTGTTATAGTGATGTCGTTTATAGCTACAGTGTAGTGTTATAGTGATGTCGTTTATTATAAGTCACAGTGTAGTGTTATAGTGATGTCGTTTATAGCTACAGTGTAGTGTTATAGTGATGTGTGTTAGCTAAAGTGTAGTGTTATAGTGATGTCGTTTATAGTTGGAATGCAGTGCTATAGTAATACAATGTACTCTGATACTACACTGCAGTGTTACAGTTATGTTAATTTATTACGAAGTAGTTTTGTGTGATGTAGTTTAGTTACAATGAGTTAAACACATCTTGGGAAAGTGTTTGTTATGCCAAACTAGGACATTATTTACGGTCATGCCCACAATACCTATTTGAGAATGTCAGGTTGACGAAAAAGGTGAAAACACAATTTGAACAAAAATTAAAATTCATATTTTGCTGCATTTCCATTATTTTTAATGCCCGATTTATGGTATGTAATTGCAGTGCATTGTGAATAAAGGATTTGAGTGATAGACATTAAGGTTTGGAAAAGAGTCAGGTGTCGAGAAAGCCGACTTTTCAAACAGATTGTAGTCATTAGCATGTACAGTTCTGACTCTTTATCATGCAGTAAATTACTGAAACAGCATTTTGTTAAAATAAATAGTTCATCTTTCCTGGTAATGAAAGAACATTTAATTCCTATGAACAGAATAAAATAATAACCTCTTGCTTTTTATAGCTGAGGGGGAATAATGTCAGTAAATGTGGAGTAACCATTCTATATGATGTCAGTATTTCTGGAGTAACCATTCTATATATAATGTTAGTAATTCTGGAGTATTCTATATAATGTCAGTAGTTCTGGAGTATTCTATATAATGTCAGTATTTCTGGAGTAACCATTCTATATAATGTCAGTAGTTCTGGAGTATTTTATATAATGTCAGTATTTCTAGAGTATTCTATATAATGTCAGTATTTCTGGAGTATTTTATATAATGTCAGTAATTCTAGAGTATTCTATATAATGTCAGTATAGTTCTGGAGTATTTTATATAATGTCAGTATTTCTGGAGTAACCATTCTATATATAATGTCAGTAATTCTGGAGTACTCTATATAATGTCAGTAGTTCTGGAGTATTCTATATGATGTCAGTATTTCTGGAGTATTCTATATAATGTCAGTATTTCTGGAGTAACCATTCTATATAATGTCAGTAATTCTGGAGTATTCTATATAATGTCAGTATAGTTCTGGAGTATTTTATATAATGTCAGTATTTCTGGAGTAACTATTCTCTATAATGTCAGTTGTTCCAGAGCAACTATTCTCTATAATGTCAGTTGTTCCAGAGCAGCTATTTTTTATAATGTCAGTTGTTCTGAAGTTACCATTCTATGATAGCAGTCATAAAATACAGCTAATAATATTGCATATTGAATTGATTTACTGACTATATTCTTCACAACATCAGTAGTACCTTGTTCATTGAGATTATAGAACCAAAACTTTCCTACACTAAATGATATATATATATATATATATATCGAATGTAGAGGGTGTAGATTCAGCTTTGTTTAAAATACAGTTCAAACAAGTTTTACTTATGATACAGGATAGCTATTGTTGTATTCTGGAATTATTTTTCAGATTTAGTATTGTCCATTTTTTTGAAAAGGTGTCTAGCAACTTGCGTGATGAAGGTAACAGCCCTTCCTATGAATTACGCATACTTCTGGGTATACCATTACACATTTTCCTATGGACATGATAAAACAGTGTCATAACTCACACCTCAGGATAACCTATTGACCCTCAGCAACATCTTAAATACTTCAAGTTAGTCTAGTTTGTCCAAAAAGGTGATCTCAATCGTCAAGTACTGACAATAGCTCCGAGAAATACAGCTATTTCTGTTTGATCCTCTCTTGTAAAGTTTTTGCCCAAATATAGCACAAACAAGAATTTAAGCTTAATACAGTTTCTTATGTTACATTTAATAAACAGTGGCCTTGTATGATCCAGCAAGCTGTCGTAGCGGAATATCATAACATTCCGAGGGGATTTATCAAGTAAGGCGTATCATGACTTATTTCTATTAGAAACAGGACTTTTTAAATCCTCACCGGTATATACCTGTAAAGGAAAAGGGATGACAATGGTTTTATAATTTATATCGGATTATGCAGAAAGATTTCCATACTTTACGGAGGAGAATGACATTCAATACACTGAGGTGGCATCTAGCAATGGTCCAGTAAACCTAGTTTTCTTATTGTTCATGTTTAAAGTTTAAAAAAAAAATCCCTGTTAACTAGCAGTACAGGTCGCTGCCTGGGTCTCGTGTACCTTGATAGGAAATGTCAGAGAAACGTTAATTGTTATTAGTTATTGAGTTAGAAGTGGATATACTCCTTAAAAATACTGGAAAACAGAATCAGGTAATAGATTTGTATCATCAAGAGTCCATTAAATATTTAAGATCTCTTTTATCTGAATTTAAATAATTCTGAACATTTATATTCAAAGTGACAATTACTGTAGGGAGTTGCAGTAGTTGTTGTTTACCAAGGACATAACTCTGATTTCACATACAAAGAAGACTTTTTACTTCCAAATTACGTCATGTTTTTATTAACTGATCTGATCACTTGATGTATTCCAAGTCAATTTAAACAAAATCAGAGTTTCGTATTTCAAAGTGCTGTCTGAGCTTAACAGAACATTAATTTTTAGAAAATTATTTATGAAATCTGCATGTATGAGGATTGAACAGGATTGGTTGAAGACCATTAATATAAAAAGACTTTTCCAATTTTAGTTAGTTACATAATAACATGTTTTAAGATTTGAATTAATTACCGATTAAGTTAACACTGCTGGACCCTGAATGATAACTTGTGTCAGTCGGTTTTTATTGAATCAGTTGTTTGCATGCAACACAAGATAAGAATTTCATTAAATATAAACAAGGTTGAATTTGCATGCTATAAATTATTCATTACTTTATACGAAAACATTATCTGGCTTTGTTCTTTTCTTTGTGTAATGAAATATCCAAGAACATTAAAGTACAAATTATATAAAAAGGATACTGAATTTTGTCCTGGGCATTTCCTGTGAATTCAGTACTACACACTGTCAGTATGATCGTATGCATGGTAGCACTGCTATTAGGCTCGGAATGTCAAGGGGAAATTCCAACTTCTGGAGTTAAAAAGTAGGTTAAAATTTATTTTTAAACAAATTATAATTACTTTTAAAGTCTTTCTTAACATAAGAAAATCTAATTTCATGTATAAATGAGGTTGTTATCCACTTAGTGAATTCTAGTGCCACAGGTAGTCTGTATTGGGTTGACCCACCAACAGCCAAGTTAGGCCATGAGAGTCAACGCTAGTAAGATATGATTATGACAAATGACCTATTCGGCCAGGTAACTCGTAAATTCTATTGTACACAACATTATTTAAACTTCCTGTGGGTTAACACAAGACAGGGTTTTAGTTAATATGCCTGACAAAGAAGGTTTATAATGAAATGTGCACTTGCTGTGGTGTTACTAGAAGCTGTTGTTCCATACAGATCCTCAAAGGCTAATAGTATAAGGACAACAATGATGTGTGCTCGACTGTTGTCACAATGGATTCCAACACTATAGCAGGCAATTTTAACACCCCAACTCATGTTTTAGACGGAAAATGTTTGTTAGCCTGAAACAGCTGGCTAAAATCAATAGGCCGCGGTGGGTTCCATATGGTTGGTTGACCAGGATCCATATAAAGCGTACACACTCAGTCAACGAATGGTAACATATATTACACAACTCATATATGTATGGAGCAACTTTAGGACAAAAACAAACAGTACTAATTTATTGTGTGCTGTCCGTCTGAGTTAGCTGTTTCTGCTGTGTGTTAGGGATAGTCTTTGTGTGCTGGTCAGTTTTAATTGACTTGTGGTATCTTTACAGGGACTATAATATGGCTCTTTGTGTGCTGGTCAGTTTTAATTGACTTGTGGTATCTTTACAGGGACTATAATATGGCTCTTTGTGTGCTGGTCAGTTTTAATTGACTTGTGGTATCTTTACAGGGACTATAATATGGCTCTTTGTGTGCTGGTCAGTTTTAATTGACTTGTGGTATCTTTACAGGGACTATAATATGGCTCTTTGTGTGCTGGTCAGTTTTAATTGACTTGTGGTATCTTTACAGGGACTATAATATGGCTCTTTGTGTGCTGGTCAGTTTTAATTGACTTGTGGTATCTTTACAGGGACTATAATATGGCTCTTTGTGTGCTGGTCAGTTTTAATTGACTTGTGGTATCTTTACAGGGACTATAATATGTCCAGCCACTGAGAGCTTTGTCCATTGGCGTGACTCTGCGGCCAAAGTCGAGTGGGGCCTCAATTTCACCACCCCGTCAGATGCCAAGCGTTTCCGGGACTGCTGCACTGTAAGTTTTTTTATGTTGTAATAAATTCATGTCTGCATTGGTAAGTTTAATTTCTTCCAAATTATGAATTATCTCATTTCTTCTATAATCTAAAAGAAATTGTTTTGTTAAAAAGAAATCCAATTGAATCAATATTTTGCAGTAAATCTGACAGAGTCATATTTAGATGATCATTATTCATCACGCATCTTCTGTTGTACCCGGAATTTTAAGAATTGTAGTTAACCCTATGGTATACATTAAATCCTATAGCCACATTACATCCTTTTAGTTAGGAGGAGAGAAAATGATACACAACGATAAAGGTCCTAAATCAGACTCCATGTGTCTCAGGGAAGAGAAGCCAGTCTGGTTTTGTGTGTAAATATTGGGTTTTGTATGACGACAGGCTCTCCAGAGACTCTATAGATTTAATATGGAAGGGATGACTATGTTTGGTATTGGAGAGTGGGTCAGAGTGACGGTCCCCTCTGTAGACCTGGCATGGTATCTAAAGTGTCCCTGGGTTAGATGTTGCCACTGTTTAATGTCTAAACAGTCCCCGTGATATCAATTTATAATGTAACGTTAGCTTTAATTGTCACAACAAATTAACATGATCTCGCATATTTACATAGTAATCCACGGAATAATGCTTTAAATATAGACCGGGGACGGTAATGTCAGATTATATACATAGACTAATACATTTATATATAGACAAGGGCATGTGTCAAGTTTGGAGTCCCAGAGGGTAGTGTGTATTGGGTATATATTTGTAGGCACTGGAATTCTTAACCTAACCTGGATAGGTTCTACTATAGAACTAGATGTCACAGATAGACTTTGGGCAAGATTCAATCCTATTTACCTGAGAAGGATGTCAATATTAGTTATTTACAACACCTGTAAGGTGTTAAACCCCGCACATTTTACTGGTGAGTTCCCAGATCTAGGATGGTATTAAAGGTTACCTGGTACTAATTCCCCACAGGTACGTTGATATATCATCATACTTTCCTGTTACCTCCCCCTCCCCCTCCCCCTCCAATACTTGTAATTCTCACGGCCTGTATCTGCACATGCATTTCAAATACATGGAAAATCACCTGAGGGATATTCACAGAAGAATGGCTGTACTGGTGGTTTAGGTAGGGAATTGTAAGTTAACATTTAGACTGATTGTACAGGTATATATGTTGTAAGGTGTAATTCAAGGATACATATCAATGGATCTGTATAGATTTATCATTTCCAAAAGAAAGGTAAGTACAATACTCTACTCTGGCTTTAAAATGTTAGATCTTGGTGTTAAACAATGTGGTGACTTGTATGTCTGATCTGAGATCGGGTAGACACAGTTCCGTTACGACAGGTGTTCTAGTAATTGGAGAGGTTGGCTATGCCTTTACATAGCTATTCTGGGAGTCCACTTATAAACACCTGTCCAGCGTTTTGTTCCTCCTAACACGTCCTTCTTCCTGTATTAAGGTAACGGGTTTGTCGTAACCTCCAGTCGTTGTGATGTTCCTCATAACATGTCCCTTGGCCCTTATGAAGGTAACAGGTTTGTCGTATCCTCCAGTCGTTGTGTTGTTTCTCCCAACATGTCCCTCTGTCCTTATTAAGATAACAGGTTTTTCGTATCCTCCAGTCGTTGTGTTGTTCCTCCCAACATGTCCCTCTATCCTTATTAAGGTAACAGGTTTGTCGTATCCTCCAGTCATTGGGTTGTTCCTCCTAACATGTCCCTCTGTCCTTATTAATGTAACAGGTTTGTCGTATCCTCCAGTCATTGGGTTGTTCCTCCTAACATGTCCCTCTGTCCTTCTTAAGGTAACAGGTCGTTGTGTTGTTCCTCCTAACATGGCCCTCTGTCCTTCTTAAGGTAACAGGTCGTTGTGTTGTTCCTCCTAACATGTCCCTTGGCCCTTATGAAGGTAACAGGTTTGTCGTAACCTCCAGTCGTTGTGTTGTTCCTCCTAACATGTCCCTCCGTCCTTATTAAGGTAACGGGTTTGTCGTATCCTCCAGTCGTTGTGTTGTTTCTCCCAACATGTCCCTCTGTCCTTATTAAGATAACAGGTTTTTCGTATCCTCCAGTCGTTGTGTTGTTCCTCCTGACATGTCCCTTATTAAGGTACGAAGGTCATATCAACATGTCCCTCTGTCCTTATTAAGATAACAGGTTTTTCGTATCCTCCAGTCGTTGTGTTGTTCCTCCCAACATGTCCCTCTGTCCTTCTTAAGGTAACAGGTCGTTGTGTTGTTCCTACTAACATGTCCCTCTGTCCTTCTTAAGGTAACAGGTCGTTGTGTTGTTCCTACTAACATGTCCCTCTGTCCTTCTTAAGGTAACAGGTCGTTGTGTTGTTCCTCCTAACATGGCCCTCTGTCCTTCTTAAGGTAACAGGTCATTGTTTTGTTCCTCCTAACATGGCCCTATGTCCTTCTTAAGGTAACAGGTCATTGTTTTGTTCCTCCAAACATGGCCCTCTGTCCTTCTTAAGGTAACAGGTCATTGTTTTGTTCCTCCTAACATGGCCCTATGTCCTTCTTAAGGTAACAGGTCATTGTTTTGTTCCTCCTAACATGGCCCTCTGGCCTTCTTAAGGTAACAGGTCGTTGTGTTGTTCCTACTAACATGTCCCTCTGTCCTTCTTAAGGTAACAGGTCATTGTTTTGTTCCTCCAAACATGGCCCTCTGTCCTTCTTAAGGTAACAGGTCATTGTTGTGTTCCTCCTAACATGGCCCTCTGTCCTTCTTAAGGTAACAGGTCGTTGTGTTGTTCCTCCTAACATGGCCCTCTGTCCTTCTTAAGGTAACAGGTCGTTGTGTTGTTCCTACTAACATGTCCCTCTGTCCTTCTTAAGGTAACAGGTCGTTGTGTTGTTCCTCCTAACATGTCCCTCTATCCTTATTAAGGTAACAGGTTTGTCGTATCCTCCAGTCATTGGGTTGTTCCTCCTAACATGTCCCTCTGTCCTTGTTAAGGTAACAGGTTTGTCGTATCCTCCAGTCATTGAGTTGTTCCTCCTAACATGTCCCTCTGTCCTTATTATGGTAACAGGTCGTTGTTTTGTTCCTCCTAACATGTCCCTCTGTCCTTATTATGGTAACAGGTCGTTGTTTTGTTCCTCCTAACATGTCCCTCTGTCCTTATTAATGTAACAGGTTTGGCGTATCCTCCAGTCATTGTGTTGTTCCTCCTAACAAGTCCCTCTGTCCTTATTAATGTAACAGGTTTGTCGTATCCTCCAGTCATTGTGTTGTTCCTCCTAACATGTCCCTCTATCCTTATTAAGGGAACAGTTTTGTCGTATCCTTCAGTCATTGTGTTGTTCCGTCTAACATGTCCCTATGTCCTTGTTAAGGTAACAGGTTTGTCGTATCCTCCAGTCGTTGTGTTGTTCCTCCTAACATGTCCCTCTGTCCTTATTAATGTAACAGGTTTGTCGTATCCTCCAGTTGTGTGTTGTTCCGTCTAACATGTCCCTCTGTCCTTATTAAGGTTACAGAGTTGTCGTATCCTCCAGTCATTGTGTTGTTCCTCCTAACATGTCCCTCTGTCCTTATTAAGGTAACAGGTTTGCCGTAACCTCCAGTCATTGTTTTGTTCCTTCTAACATGTCCCTCTGTCCTTATTAAGGTTACAGGTTTGTCGTATCCTCCAGTCGTTGTGTTGTTCCTCCTGACATGTCCCTTATTAAGGTACGAAGGTCATATCCTCGTTGTTCAGGTACATTCTGACTCATTTGTCCTTTTGATGAAACACTTAAGAAAGTATATTTTCGAAAATATGTTTGCGTTTCAGGTTGTTTTCTTGATTTAAACAGGTGAATTTACTATTGATGTATAATTCTGGTCTCGTAACTTTTATTCAATGTGTCAATATGTATTGTTTAAATCTGTAATGATGCAGGTACATTATACATGAGAGACTGTTTGAATGATTATCTGGATAAATGTACCCTTTGATCAGTTTTAGTGCTACCTAGGATTTGTTTATCAGAGTTGTCAAGTACAAGATTTCAGTTATAGTTACTAACTGGAATTGTTAATCCGAGTGGTCGAGTACAAGATTTCAGTTATAGTTACTAACTGGAGTTGTTAATCCGAGTGGTCGAGTACAAGATTTCAGTTATAGTCACTAACTGGAGTTGTTAATCTGAGTGGTCGAGTACAAGATTTCAGTTATAGTTACTAACTGGAATTGTTAATCTGAGTAATCGAGTACAAGATTTCAGTTATAGTTACTAACTAGAATTGTTAATCCGAGTGGTCGAGTACAAGATTTCAGTTATAGTTACTAACTGGAATTGTTAATCCAAGCGGTCGAGTACAAGATTTCAGTTATAGTTACTAACTAGAATTGTTAATCCGAGCGGTCGAGTACAAGATTTCAGTTATAGTTACTTACTAGAATTGTTAATCCGAGTGGTCGAGTACAAGATTTCAGTGTCTACTATGGTTGATGCTCACTCGAGCTTAGATCTTTGGTAACCTTCATAACAGGTGCCCCACATGTGAGGTAGGAAATACAAATCTTTTCTGAAAACCTGGTTTCATGATTAGTTGTTGATATTGTGGTAAATATGTTTTCTAGTTTTCTTTGTCTATTTAACATCAGTTACATATTTGTATGTGTGCACTTGCTGGGAGGGTTGAAACACATTGTTTCCAAGTCTTCATTTATACTTTAAACAATTAGCACCATTATAAAGATACATTTCCTAGTAACTTTAACCCCATTTGAAGTACACATGCATTAAGGTTCAGCTACGATGCTGATGAGTTCACCTAGTGTTTTTGGTTGATGTAATAGTTTTAAGATAAGGTGCCAGGTATAAAGTGCTTCTGTATACTTAAGCTGGTTAGAAGTGTAGTCTGTTGTTGTTTTGACCGCTGTGTGATTGCTCCAGCACTAGAATGTCAGGTGACTGTTCCAGTACTGGGATGAGAGCGTACTGGTAGGCCCAGCGAATCAAACACTACTTGTTTCTATGGGTGAAACTCAGGGGAAGCAGCTATCTCTGGTGCTGGATCGAAAATGGGGGATTTGATATAAAGGGGAAATTTATCTTGCCTACAGTTTTTTTTTCTATTTCCATCTTAAAATAAATTGGCTATCAAAGTAAAGATGTGTAGGAGGATGGAGTGCGATGTCTTAATTAGTAAGTCACTTCAAGGTCGTGGTGTCCTCTGGCAAGATACCATGGCTGTGTTAATGTCGTTCTGCTCCTCTAAAGAAGTAGTTCACAATTTGAAGAAAAAAGACACAAACAGATTTAATTTAAAGGTTGGTGAATATCACAAGGCACCTGGTGAAATCATGTCATTTTACAGATAAACTTGTCAAGTCAATCTTCAATTATAGGTAATTAGTACACAACCTGTAGTAAATTAGCTACTTGACCCCCAGTGTCTGTGGTCCCTCTATCTACCCTGTTTTCCGGGGTCTGTATGAAATCAGGGTATGTGGCTAATCTGTCTTTGTTGATAAAAGATCATGCCATTCAGAACTCCTCATTGCCATCTTGGCTAGAACCCAGTGGCCAGCGGATTGATTAAAGGCCTTATTCTGCTGCCCCAATGTTTGCCTAAATTGATTCAGACTCTCTGAAAATTGAATAACATTTAATCAAATCTTCAGAATCTAGCATGATGATATAACAGCTCTTGTCAGTGTCGTGGCAGATGAAGAAATAAACTTGAATTACTTATAGATTTTTCTTCCATGTCATATCCTGATATCGGATCAGCAAAAACCACAGTAATGCTAGGTTTATGCCTGCTCCTGTGACTTGAGTAGGCCTTTGTGTAACATAAGATGTTATTTTACGATTCAAGTGCAGAGAACACAGCGACTGTTGGGCTGCTTTCCTCCTATATTTGTAAGCGTATCATTTGCCTAAAGTATTGTATGTCGGATAATTGACATTTTTCATCATTTCTTTAACAGCATTGTCTGGAAATTGTATTCTTCTGTTGAAATGGTGTTGGCCGCTGATGTTTCTGTCAATATTTACCCTGTGTTTGTTCATTAGACTGCTAAATAGAATGGGTTACAGATGGCAGTGGGCTGTGTCTTTATGACAATGGGTAGAAACAATATACCCCGGGGTGTACTAGGTAATGGCAAATGTAACCATTCCACATACTCTCAAATCCTACATAATCTCTAACCCTCTTGACTTCCTGTCCTGACTGGAACTGCAAGTAGTCAAGGAAACCTCACAATACCATGGCTGATGATTTAGGGTAATAATGAACGCCATGGTAACTGGATATTGATAAAGACAGGATCCTAAGTCTATAGCATGGCTATATATGTAAGAAATCAATGCTTTTGTAAAGCATTGTTTTGGAAGAGACAAAAACAAACCATAATAGGAATTATCATGGAGTATACAAAGAATTGGATAGAAATGCATCCTACAATATCATAGAAATTATAAAATAAAAAAAAAATACATGGAAAGATATCAGAGGCTATCTTGTAAACTATATCATAGCCTGTCATGGAAATTATATCAAATTAGTCATAATTACATTATCATGGAAATTATATCAAAGGCTATCATGGAACTGGATTTAAGATGTCATATAATGCTGTCATTCCCAACATTGTTCATTCATGTTATGGATATAATTTTGTTTCCATTTTGAATATGTTGTTTGTTGCAATTTTGTAGAATCCAGCTCAGAAATTTTGTAGGAAGGCATCCTCAGCCAGTTCCCTTCGACTGAGTCCACCAAAGGTAAGAAATGTAAGCAATCGTTTTCAACTTTAATGTCAGACTATTGTTTTTCATCGAGAAATTTATTCACATACTTGTAGTAAAATTGTTTTTTTATATCTCCTGGAAGGAAGCTGATTGAGGGATTGACATTATCAAAAACATGAAATCAAACAATTATACTAAAGTTACCCATCTTGTCTATGCGTTATGCCAGATATGAACTGGTAATTTCTTTCTACAAGATGTGAAGCTGCAAATTAAAAATTAGTTTAGTTTCTTAAAGAAGTTTATTTATGCTTAAATGTTTATGAACTCCATGATATATGATTATAATACTCACATCAACTTTATATATATATATTTCAAAATTATTTGATTATGGTATATTTTCATAGAAAATATATTTTGTATGTGTTAGTAAGAGAATTGGTCACTTTCTGGTATAACTCTTTAAATTAGAGTTCCCATGTAGATGACTGCCTGGTACATAACTCTTTAGTGCTTCCATGGCAGAAACTATAACCTGTATTTGTATATATATATATACTTACGAGTAACAATGGATGAGGACATTAACAAGGAGTGTTTGCATAAGATTTCAAATTCTGCTGTCATATCTTTGTTTGAGTTGTAGTGGTCAAGATCTGCTGTCATATCTTTGTTCGAGTTGTAGTGGTCAAGATCTGCTGTCATATCTTTGTTCAGGTTGTAGTGGTCAAGATCTGCTGTCATATCTTTCTTCGAGTTGTAGTGGTCAAGATCTGCTGTCGTATCTTTGTTCGAGTTGTAGTGGTCAAGATCTGTTTCTAAAATGTTTTTGTCCCAATCCTTTAGGATGATTTCAATATACACAGTAGAACCAAAATGTCAGTTCTAGTTCAAGGTGCAGTACTGCTATGTTCTTGTATCGTCATCTTGCTCAAATACTTTGTGGTGAAGAGTTTAAGAAATCATTTGTATTTATAAACAAAATAGGTGCATCTCATGTTTTGCTGTTGAAATTTCATTAGATTAAATTTAATTGACAATTGCACACTGCTATCAGCCAATCAGAGTTTGTCGGACTATTGAATGGTAAATATTAGCCATTGTGTGCTATTGACCGTATTGTCATGTATTTTTTTTGTGAAAAACCTTTAAAATGATTTAGTATGTAAACTTATATAAAGTTGGGTAACAACACAATGTGCCTCAGATAAAGACTTGAAACCGTCGGTCTTAAATATCTTAAGCACGTAGAAGCCACTGATATATAGGGACTGAAGTAAGAGTTGGCTGCAGCCACTACAGACGAACTTGATTAAGTCACATACAGATTTGAGCAAGCAATTCAGTGACTTTAAATTTACATTGCATTGAAACTGGGGAGCAGCTATTGAACCATTTTACATTGGAAGCTCCTCATTCAAAGTCTGTAGATCCCCTGAGGGCTATTCAACTGAAAAACAATAAACAAACAATGATTTTGAATGGCCTATTCTATGCCATAATCACCAATCCTTGGTAAAATTCTAAGGTGTGTTTTGTATTGCCTTTAGTCCTTGACATTATGCAAAATAAAAACATGAGAAACAATGGCAGGTAATTAGCTTATGTCTACCAAGTTCTCCTTTTAATGATTACTGGGCTAAAAAATGGATGAGAACTCTGAACGAAGTAGGTACAGATGTGTTTTTAAAAAGTGCAGTATAATTTAAATCTCTGCTGGTATAATGTATGAGTTTGTAGCAGACCTTACTAATTGACCTGCTAAATAACAGGGCTCGGTAACCTCCTCTCCTTCTCAATTTGCATATTACTAAAGTTTATTGAACTTTTTCAAATTGGAAATATTCACAGATTGATTATGTCAGTTTTATGTAGCATTCAAGGTTAACAGGTTCTTGGTAATCAGGATTGTATTTGTAAAATTGTCTCTTTACTAGACGCATCACATTGTGTGAGTTCATCAGGTACAGTAATCTCATGTAAAAGATGCATTCTTTACAAAGATTGAGTATCCAGCAATCGCTGGCACTCCAATCAGGACAGAAAATCGGTTTCCACAACAACCTCATCTTAATGTGTGGAAGCAGCAGTGCAATATTTTTCAATCATTTTCTCTACCAATAAAATCATCTACTTGTAAATTATATACCCTGCAAGAAAGCCTATTATGATCATGAAATTGATTAAGTTCACGACAACAATTATTGTAAAACATTCTTCACCCTATAGCCATAAATCACCAATCACAAATATTGTTAATTGTTTTCGCACTTTCATCTGAAATAAATTGTCTTTTACAGGATTTATGAAAAATTACTTTAACAGAACTTACAAATTAATCAGAAGTAGACTGAACAAACAAATCAGATAAAAAACTGAACAAGCCAATCAGAAAACGGACTGAACAAACCAATCAGAAAACGGACTGAACAAGCCAATCAGAAAACGGACTGAACAAGCCAATCAGAAAACGGACTGAACAAGCCAATCAGAAAATAGACTTAACAAACCAATCGGAAAACAGACTGAACAAGCCAATCAGAAAATAGACTTAACAAGCCAATCAGAAAATAGACTTAACAAGTCAATCAGAAAATAGACTTAACAAGCCAAACAGAAAACAGACTGAACAAGCCAATCAGAAAATAGACTTAACAAGCCAATCAGAAAACGGACTGAACAAACCAAAGGATTCTCAATAGTATTGCTTTTCAGGGTTTGCATTAAAGTGACCTCTGTAATGCTTTTGCAGCTTATAAATCACACTTATTTTCAAGAATCCTATTGAAACTATGCAAAATTTAATTGAAAATTACCACATATACCAGGTATATTATTTTAAAAACCAGCATTAACTTGCTTTCTTTGGCTTAACTAAGATAATTTCATGTAAAGTTCAATTTCTAGTTTCATATATTTTGTACTTTCGAAATAAATAAAGAAATATATTTTAATGGTTAAACTTAAGTGCTTGTTCAGCAAATTCCATAATTCAGAAACCAAAACCTTTGGTATTGATTTTCATTGGCTTAGCTTAAATCAATTTGTAGATGAACTTGAACGTTTGTTCTGCGTGTTTCATAGCAATTATATATATTTGTTTGTGTGTCCTGTTGACTGTAAAAACTATGTGAGGCACTGAGTGCTGCTAGACATTTTGAGTCTGCAGTAAGAACTAATGATGCAGATACTTTTAACTTCTGACATCTTACTAGATTGTTACACTGTAAATGTCCATCAAAGCCCAACATAACCTGTATAGGACTTCACTTCAGACAGTCTTGGGAGTCATCTCCAGGATCTTGTTTCTCCATGTTTTTTACCATACATCATTAGTGAGGAAAATGGATGAGATTTCAACATGGCCACAAGGACGAAAGTGTGTTTGAATTCCTCCGTCAAACCAAGACATTTAGACTGCAGACTATGGAGGCGTAACCTTAGCCAAACTTGGAGGTAGACCCGGACTGGCGACCTACAATCATGGCTTCAGAATCGCTCTTCCTGTCTTCCACAAACAGTTTTATATATATATATAACCACACTCTATCCAAACTTGCAACTTAAATGGATGCTGAAATCAATAGCAAACAAAAAATACATGCAGATATATTTCTCAGCTTAAAAACCCATTGTGTGATTTATGTGACAGAAGCCCACAGACTTAGGAATTAGTGTTCCCATATAAAGAACAAAAGTTCACATTATCTCATCAGCTACCAACAGTCAGTTGTGCTTTCTACCTATATACATGACATTTTAACCTTCTCAATACAGCAGTTCCTCGCACACAGAAAACGGAAGGAAATAACTGGTTTTGTACAAACAATAAAATCTTATTGTTTTCAATAAATATTTCGTTTATTTCATTCATTGATTTTTATGAATGACATTTAAGCAAAATTTAAAACGATAAAAGAAATGTATTAGCAGATTTAATGAAAATAGTTCTACTTCACTGTTCGTCTACTGTAGGATGCTAAAGATATCCTTTTTTTTTTACAAATATATGCTTTGACTTTAGTTCCTACATTGTTTTATTGCTATACTGAGATACATTTAAAATGTCAAAATAACCTGCTGAATGTTTCCTGTTTTTTAAGTCCTCGCCTACTGCTGTCTCCCAATCAGATTTGTCTGCATACACAAAACAATTTCAACAGAAAACAGCAAACACACATTTGGCCTTATTTGCATTGCCAATTATGACTTGAAAAGAGTATATTTCCTTTAAGCAATGAAAGCGATAGAGGTTTGTGCATTAAGTTGCACGCAAACGGTGTTGTGAACATTGGAAACAGTTTCTGCAAACTTCAACAGGATTCTCAATTATTTTCTGTCAATAAAGTGGCAGCTGATTTGACCAAATTTTCCAAGTCATGTTTGTGAAATGAAGTTGGTGCAGAAATTTAAGTGAAATATAATAATCTTTCTGAAAGTTGAAATGAAAGAAAGTGGCATTATAAAAATATAAGACAAAACCAATGTGATTGTTTCTCAGCTGTAACCCAATAGAGACAGCTATTCGGTGCCTCTTCATAATTTTGCAAATTAAAATGCAAATCTGTTCAGCTTTTGTCTCAGAGTTGATATTTTATGAAAGCATGATTCAAAATTACTGTAGGCCTTTCTATTGCAGTTCTTGAACAAAATCTTGTTGGCAATAAATAAAATTTACCGAGTTGATACTACATTGATCAGTGTACACCAGAGGATGCCCAAGGGCGGCTTTGTTGGTGCTCAGCTTACCTCAGATTTGATACCGTCAACATGTTGATAGTGAAAGTTGTATTACTACAGATATAATTCAAAAAAGGGACTTCTTCCAGAAAATATAAATCTGAAACAATCAGCATTTAAGTTTTATTCTGAAAATGGAGGCAAATTCATGTACAGCAGGCACCCTTATTACAGAAGGCATCCTAATAGGTAGATTAAGTAGAAAATCTTTTTCCTATAACATTCGTTTTTGAAATACATGACCATCACATGTACGTATAATTGTTAAATCGGTTGTGTAGCTTAAGAAATGGACCAAGCAGTTTCTTATGGATTAAAGTAATATCTGTCACTTATCTATGTAGCTATTTTATGATGTGTATGTTGTATATTTGACTTGTGATTGAGTGGATGTAAGCTTGATAAGTCTTTGACACACTATGGAATCCTTCTTATAGGATGAATATCAGTTCCATTTTAGGTATTAGTTCCCTATTAAATATCAGTTCCTTATAAGGTATAAGTTCCCTATTATACATCAGTTCCCTATAAGGTATAAGTTCCCTATTATATATCAGTTCCCTGTAAGGTATTAGTTCATTCTTAGGTATCAGTTCCTTATAAGGTATTAATTCCCTATTAGATATCAGTTCCTTATAAGGTATTAGTTCCCTATAAGGTATTAGTTCACTCTTAGGTATCAGTTCCATTTTAAGTATTAGTTCCCTGTTATATATCAGTTCATTATAAGGTATTAGTTCCCTATAAAGTATTAGTTCCCTATTAGGTATTAGTTCCCTATTATATATCAGTTCATTATAAGGTATTAGTTCCCTATAAGGTATTAGTTCCCTCTAAGGTATTAGTTCCCTATTAGATATCAGTTCCATTTCAAGTATTAGTTCTCTTTTAGATATCAGATCCCTATTAAGTGTTATTTCCCTATTAGATATCAGATCCCTATTAGGTGTTAGTTTCCTATTAGATATCAGTTCTCTGTAAGGTGTTAGTTCCCTATTAGATATCAGATCCCTATTAGGTGTTAGTTCCCTATTAGATATCAGATCCCTATTAAGTGTTAGTTCCCTTTTAGATATCAGATCCCTGTAAGGTGTTAGTTCCCTATTAGGTATCAGTTTCGTTTGAGGTATTAGTCCCCTATTAGGTATCAGTTACATATAAGGTATTAGTTCCCTATTAGATACCAGATCCCTATTAGGTATAAGTTCCGTATTAAATATTAGTCTCATTTTAGGTATTAATTCCCTTGCTGTCAAATGTAAATTCTTAGTTCGATATAAAAAGGATTCTTTAATGTGTATCATTATTTTTGCTGAAGAAACAGGATTATTACATGTACTTTAACACCCAAGCCCCATGTGTCGATGGACATATGTAATTATATTGTCACAATATCGATGGTAGATTTATGCCCTTACCAATTACCTGGCAACCATATTACGGTAAACCTCCGGTCAGTTCAATCGGCGGATAGTTCGAACACATATTTTTCAATAAAAACAATAAATTTCCAGCTAGTGATAGTTCAAACTCTGATTGTTTATAATTGACCCTATTTTGGATAATCCAAACTTGTCAAATGAAGAATGTAAAGTAAGATTTTTTTTCTCCATTGAAAGCTCGCGGCAGTCGGCCACGGAAAAAATGCCAATACTTTGATCAACAGACACGTTTAGGGTAATGGGTTGTATGTGTGATCATTGCAGTACAGCTGTGACAGACAAACCATAAATATATGTCACCGATTTTAGCGTTGATTCATTGCATTGTTTGAAAATACATCGTGCACGAGACAGCCAATTGCAACTTAAGGCCCCGACAACGTATAAATTGCACGCGATCAGTACGAACTGATGTCATGCTGTATGAAAAGCTAAGAAATCGCCCGTGTATTGTCAAATACAGTGTTAAGTAAACATTTTGATTATTTATTGCCAATCAAGGTATTACCTGTTAACGNTGCTGTATGAAAGGCTAAGAAATAGCCCGTGTATTGTCAAATACAGTGTTAAGTAAACATTTTGATTATTTATTGCCAATCAAGGTATTACCTGTTAACGTGTGCCCTCACACCAGGTAGGGCAGGCCACGCGGGATGTCGCGGTAGGGATCAGCCGCACAGTTATTGTGAGTGACGTGATTAGCATTCATGTTCAGTCCAAACAATCCACAGGTGTCCCAATTAGCGATGGGTAATTTNCAGGAAGTCGCGGTAGGGATCGGCCGCCTGGTTATTGTGAGTCACGTGATTAGCATTCATGTCCAGTCCAAACAATCCACAGGTGTCCCAATTAGCGATGGGTAATTTTGAAGGTGTCAAATAAGTTTGGTAGATTTTAGGACTATTACTTATAATTTAAAAGCACACATGTTAATCTTCTGACCTAATTTTACTAACATATAGACCTATATTTACAATAGCGCTTTCGTAAACGCAACAGCTTATGCAGACTATGTTTTCAATTTATTAAACGGACCATTCATTACGAAATAATATATACAATTATAGTTTCTGATTCAAATAAAACATATTACCATGCAGAGACTCAATATTTTGGTCTCTGATATAAGGTAGTCTAAACTTTGTGTCACAAACGAAACGTGTACTGTTTTGGGGCCTACACAATGTGCTCTGCTTCGCATTATCACCGATAGTTCGAATTCACGCTTATTTTCTGAAGCATATTTTCGTATAATTTGAACAGGTTCATCAATATTTGTTTAATTTTGTTCGAACTGACCAAAGATTTACCGTATGTAATTTTTTTTTCAGAGGATAAAGGGCAAAGACACATCAGTTTCCTCTCCCAACTCACCCGTTCATCACAACAAGAGAGCCGTGTCAAGTCCATTTGAGCTTGGCTTCCCTGAGACATGTGACCATCTGACAGCAGACATCGACCTCAGTCAGCCAGATAAAAAGGAGAAGTCTGCAACTATTCCTCGGACAGGAGCAGACTCAGAACAGGATGCACAGTTATTTAGACCAACAGGAATTCTAAAACCACCATCAAGTTCCTCTGTGTATGATAATGTCAGCAACGCTCCAGCAAGGAAATCCAACGAAACTGAAACATGTGTTAATAATCGGAAATCCATGCCCGCAGTGGGCACAACCCATGTCTCTTTTGTAGTTGATAACTTGTTACAAAACACTCGACCTGCATCTGCCATACAATTCACAGAACAGTATTATCAGACCCAGTATGACAATGAATCTGGCGCTTGTCAGAAAGGAGCAGGTCGGTGCTCGTCTGCTACCTTACCTGCGGGGATCTCTAAGACATATGAAAATGTACGAATGGAGACAGCCTTTGTTGGTGACTCTTCAAGGTCATGTCAAGGTCTGAGTTATTGTGATAAGCACGGTGACAGTGTCACAGTTCTGTCACCACAGGCAGTGAAGCCTGGCACATTGTCTCAGAAAACTTCATCTTCAGAATCCCCAGAATGGCCATCTCCCCCAGAGCCCCTGACCCCTATGACCCCTGTAAACCCTATGTGCAATGTTGACTTTGATAGTTCTGTGTTAAAGCGTATGTTACAGTCCCTTCCAGTTTCTCCTGAAGAAATAGATATTAACAAAGACCAAGGATTCCATGAGGATCCAGTTTTACGTGATAATCCAAAGATTGACAATCCAGAAATGTTGAAGCGAGCTAAAAGTTTTACCTCACGGGATAGGTCAGAGGTCAGGGCAGCATTTGCAGCCCAGCACAGCATGAGCATAGTCCCTAGTCAGGACCGACCCCAGGGTCACCCCAAAGTTGTGTCAACCAAATCCAAACAGACCAAGCTCCTCATTGAGAATGAGCTGCGTCTGCGGAACAAATGTGCACGGGAGAGTTACGGACGAGACAGCTACCCGGACAGTGGAATTGGTGGGATGACGGGAGACACTGCAGGCTCTGTGTGGTCAAGTGACAGCGTCAAGGCCTCCTCCAACATGACAGGTATGTAGTCACAGCAACAGACATGTTGTTTCCTAGCAACACAGAGGTGTGATAAGGGTGTGTTTGAAGGGGCAATATTGGAAAAGGTAAAGGTTTTCAAAAATTACAAAAGATTTGCTTTCAGCTTTATAAGATCATTATCACAAAACAACCTTGATACACCTGTGTAGATTATGTTGTCATTGTTCTTCTTGCATGTTTCTATTGGTTCTATTCAATATACAGGGACCCCTGATTTAATGACTGCTGTCTTTATATGGACATCCTGTAATACCTAACATATATCAAGGAGACCTATTTCCCAGTCTTTACAGACACAAAAGATCCAGTCAACTGGATGTCAGGAAAGCCAGGTTTCTCTCTAATGTTCATGCTATGTAGGAAATTGACATACAAACATTGCAGTCATTGACCTCTTCAAGTAGAAAATAAAATTATCCAGATTTTTTTTTTAAAAAATGGCTGCTTATATACTACAATATTGGGCAAGGTTTTTAATTTAAACAAAAGAAAATCTAGAATTTATTGAGCCCAAATACAGATCTGTGGTCACCTAACCCTACTAAGATTATTATAATGGTCAGTTTATAGTAAGTATGTATGGTAGAGCCCAGATAAGATGACTGTTTATCGATGTCAAGAAGGCTTCCATCAGTCATCTGACACAACTGGTGCTAACCTTGACCTTGGTATCCAACTGCTGATTTGCTCTGACCTTCGATTGGTCATTGGAGCTTGGTCAAACAAGTCCGTCATTGTGAGGTCAGCTAGTGGTTAATAAGCTGCCTGACACTTTGAACAAAAGTGGCCGTCAAGTGAAGCATGAGAAGATTTAGCCGACCAGTTATGATTAGGTTTGTCTTGATTGTTTTCACTAATGAAGACCCATAGACGTGAAGCACCAAGAGGATCCCACAACAATAACACCAACACAAATTAGTACAACAGATGGTCAATACTCAAACGCTCAATCAATCATTTCCAGATTGGAAAGTGGAAAGCCGGGGTGTCCAATATTCCTGAAATAGTTTTATGTTAGAGTAGGAGACTTAGAATAACTAACTGTATCTATAAGTATTGATCAAGCATGAGTTGTTCGGTAATCAATGTCCAGTTGGACAAATAAAAGTAACCACTTAACCCGAAATAACATACTTGTGAAGAAAAAAAGATTAAACCTCCACTGTGAAATGTGTCCAGAACACCAAACAACTTACAGTCTGTAGGTCAAGCCTTGTACATGTATAATCAGTCAAGATCATTATGATGTGTGAAATATATCTCAAGTGTTAAAGTTAGAATAAGTAAATGTTATCATTGAAACGTCAAACAAATTTGCTACAGCATATCTAAACCTTAGTCCAGAGCATTTACCCCAAACCCTGAAGCATACCTATAAACCTTGATCCAGCTAAAATATTTGCCATTTATAATTCAGATTACTGCAAGATATTTTATCTCTCTTTCTGATCGAGTTTCCAAGAAAAGTTGTAAAGTTACGGGACTAATGTCCCAGCAGTAGAACCAACTTGTCCTTATCAATCTGTGACTGAATTCTGTGGGCATCCTTGATCCAGGGATACTGCATATCCATGCATCTACCAGTATACAGTTGTTTAGACACAAATCATGCGCTCATGAATAACCCATTGCATTCCCTTGCCCTGCGCTTACATGCCAGTCTGGAACCTATTCCCACATCGGTCCATTTATTTTGTTGTATATGTTACCCTCTCGTGTGAGTGATTTGATTCAGAAACCGCAGTTCTGCAGCAGCCATCCATCAGCATTGACCGCACCACCGGGTTTGTCACATGCTACTGTAGGTGTTGGTCTGGTGCCTCGTTTGTGTTATGTGACTTTGCTGAAGAATTTTGATTTAAGGCCAATTACATATTGTCCTTTGAATCTGAGACCTTTGTATAGCATCATTGATCATTATTGCAGGTAGTGATTGGTTGCTTCAGTACAGAATTCTGCCAACGTCAATCAATGTTGTTTAATGCTTCTGTAGGAGTTTCAGGTGATTAACATCAGGAGTCAGAGTACAGATATAAGTCACTTAACCTTTACTGTACACTGTAAGTACAAAGTCATTTTAAGTCCTGCTACGTAGACAAACAAAATGGGGTATGTCTGACTAGAGTTGTTTAAATATTTCCTTGTCATGTGTAGCTTTGCTTTGATGGTTTTTATTAATTGCTTTTCTTCCAATTACCGACTCACTTAAATTGAGTGACTGGGTATTATGTTAGTGATGAAATTATACAGTTGACCTGCTTGAAATCAGGATAATATCATCATCATCAATCTTTCCTGTAAAAATGGCACATTCCTTTGAGCTTTGCAAGGCCAGAGAAGAAAGCAATATAGTCTGCGGAAATTACAGCTATCCTTGTCACTGCTCCAGCGCACCTTGATGAGAGGTTTGCAGCTAGTCTGTAACGTCTGTCTGTGACCAGTGAGACGAAGACAGAGGGTTCGTTTCCTTATCACAGATAACTATTGCTCAACAGTGTTGGATGTAATCTTTTGTATTAATTAAACTCATAAAGCAACTCTTCTAGTTCTGCTAATTTGTCTTTGGCCACTCAATTATGTCTGTCTCCTTATTCTCAAATTTTGACCTTTACGTTTTTATATGTGATATTAAATCTTTTTAGGAATTATTATAATCTCAAGAAATATAGCATCATTTAACTAATTTCAACTTTGACATTTTATATTCTGTCAGATTTATTTTCATGGTCCCACATGGAAAGAAAAGAAAACATTTGAATTATCATTGCTCTGTGCTCAAGTGGCATGGACATAAAAACGTTGCCTTAAAATTCTCTCAGTTTGCCCGTAATTGTATGATCTGAAATGTTTATCACCATACCTGCCTTTGTCTTTATTATACACTGATATTTTCATAAAGATATTTACGCAAAACATTGTTTTGAAAGAAGACAAATTATTTGTCTTGGGATTTTGGTAACCATAGTAGGTCTACTGGTACATATATGTTAAATAAAAATCTTCTGTTGAATCTTGAGTGATGGCAAAACAGTCCTCTCAGGGGGTATAAAAGAAAGGAGATAAAAGTCACTTTGAGATGTAATGGTAGAAGAACAATATCATCTTGAGATTTCTAGGGTCTTGATCACATATCTCAAATCCATGGTTCCATTCTAATGTATGTCTTCCTAATTATTTTGTTACAATATTCTTAAATTAAACAGCAGGAACAGTTCTCCTGATTAACAGTAATAGTTGTATATTTTTTGGTATAACGTTTATACCACAAAGGCATTGTTTGGAAGACTCTTTCATCAAGTGTAAAAACTTAGATTCATATCCGGGATGTAAAGCATTAAATGGAAATGAGTGAGCAATGATTTATCCGATTATATGCCATATGCCAGACATTGAAGACATAAATATTGAGCCTCCATTACCACCTAAGTAATGGACACCTATTAGCCATGGACACCTAGCAATGGACACCTAAGTAATAGACACCTATTAGCCATGGACACCTAAGCCATGGACACCTAGCAATGGACACCTAAATAATAGATACCTATTAGCCATGGACACCTAAGCCATGGACACCTAGCAATGGACACCTAAGTAATAGACACCTATTAGCCATGGACACCTAAGCCATGGACACCTAGCAATGGACACCTAAATAATAGATACCTATTAGCCATGGACACCTAAGCCATGGACACCTAGCAATGGACACCTAAGTAATAGACACCTATTAGCCATGGACACCTAAGCCATGGACACCTAGCAATGGACACCTAAGTCATAGACACCTATTAGCCATGGACACCTAAGCCATGGACACCTAGCAATGGACGCCTAAGTCATAGACACCTATTAGCCATGGACACCTAAGCCATGGACACCTAGCAATGGACGCCTAAGTAATAGACACCTATTAGCCATGGACACCTAGCAATGGACACCAAAGTAATAGACACCTATTAGCCATGGACACCTAAGCCATGGACTTTTATAGAGAACCTATTTACTTTACATGCCATTTTCACATGTTAGTGGACAGTAAACACCGACAAGATCAACCATCTCTGTCCAGTGATGCCAAACCAAGGATTGTCTGACAAATTAAACACCAATGATTAGCATTAAAGAGTCATTTTTCTTCACACCCCTAGACAACTAATACATTGGAAACCTGTTACAAGGGAGGGATCGCCTCGTTACTTGCAAAACTGTTGCTGCATATGCAAAAGGAAGATATTTATGGAAACATTAATGGTATGGAGAAAATACACATGTAGTCAACATTACTGGCATTGTGTTGCCTTCGTCACTTGTATTGATTGGTAGAACTGCAATACTGGGCACGATGAAAGATACAATTAAGCCTTCGTTGATTTGTTTTATCACCAGTCGTCAAGAAATACAAGTGGTATGTTATTGGCTATAACTGTAATCCAGGGGAGCATGCATCAAAAGTCTGATATGTGATGATTACATTACTAGATTCACCAGCTTCATCTTTACCTAACATACTAGATTATATGTGCATTTGTAAGTGCTGAATGGGCTGCCATTTTTCCCTTAGGCAATGTTCCGGCTATGATGTAGAACTAAAGCCAGTGTTAGTTTGTTGCATTAGTGGAGTAGTCGAGCAGAGAATGGCTAGATTCAGGCACTTTATTGTCCAAGGCAAATCTATCGAAAGTTGGCCGACAAATTTGTTGTTCAATAATCTTCTGTTTAATGAAAAGTCTAGTTTCTGTGAGATTATCGCTGATTGGTTTATGGGTTGCCATAGTAATGTTTGCACACCATGTTAATCAACTTACAGCATCAAACATAAAATAATGCTTTTCCAATGTCTGTGGTTCAATATTTAATCTCTCCACAAGTAGATAGTAGCCATTTCTTTTTATTCATGAATTCTGAAGAGACTGTTTGAAATAGTCAAGTTGGTATTCCATAAATGACACAACCTTTTGTTTGAGTTTGTTGATATGAAATGAACATACATATTTGTTTTTAGTTCCTCAGGTCAAGGTCATTAGATGTAGGTCAAGAGTAAGATTCTATTGTTTTTTGGAAGTGTCAGTTTCCCAACTAATGTCAACTTTTTTTTATTTAACATACCTATAAAAATGAATAAGATGAAAATAGGGGTAGTTTCAGAAAGGCCTGCAGTGCTGATTCTATACCAGAACACCAGTTATAGATAGATACATGTCTCTGATGTCTGTAAAACTTGCATCTACAAGTTCATGTGTCTGTAAAACTCGCAGCTACAAGTTCATATGTCTGTAAAACACACAGCTACAAGTTCATGTGTCTGTAAAACACATAGCTACAAGTTCATGTGTCTATAACACACATAGCTACAAGTTCATGCGTCTGTAAACCTCGCAGCTGCAAGTTCATGTGTCTGTAAAACACACAGCTACAAGTTCATGTGTCTGTAAAACACACAGCTTCAAGCTCATATGTCTGTAAAACTCACAGCTACAAGTTCATGAGTCTGTAAAACACACAGCTACAAGTTCATATGTCTGTAAAACACACAGCTACAAGTTCATGTGTCTGTAAAACTTGCAGCTACAAGTTCATGTGTCTGTAAAACACACAGCTACAAGGTCATGTGTCTATAAAACACACAGCTACAAGTTCATGTGTCTGTAAAACACATAGCTACAAGTTCATGTGTCTGTAAAACTCGCAGCTACAAGTTCATGTGTCTGTAAAACTTGCAGCTACAAGTCCATGTGCCTCGTGACCAACCACAGGCATCCGCTTCATCACTAGCTTCTTGCATTCGTTATTCNTTGCAGCTACAAGTCCATGTTCCTCGTGACCCACCACAGGCATCCGCTTCATCACTAGCTTCTTGCATTCGTTATTCCATGACATATTTTCTAAGTGAATTAAAATTGTGGGAAAATGTTTATTAAAGTTCAAGTTGATATAATGAATTTTTCAGGCAATGGGTATGAAGTTGCTCAAAGCTACAGTTTTATATGTTCATGGTACCATCATTAAAGAAAACATTTGAAACTGTATTGGGTTGGTTTTTTTCATGCTTTTTCTTATTCTAACATTTGTTTTATAAGCCTAATGTCTCCTTAGCAACACCAGGCTAGAAGTTTTATATCTTTGTATTTTTTTAAAACCATTTCTCAGTAAGTATAAATCGTTAGTCGTTCACAGGAGGGTTTTGCCCTGCACTATTTCTGTGGCATTTCTTCGCTGGAACAATCACCATTTATCCTCCTGACTAAGTGCTGCACTTGGACGTTGAAAGATTTTTAGGAGCTAATCTATAAAAGGGTTGGATTCTATCCAGTGTCTTGTTATCCAGAATCCTTCCTTCCACACTTTTACAGAACCGACCGTTACGCACAAATGCCCATACTGGCCTGTTACCGACAGCAAAACAATAGTCGAGGGCAACAGGGACCTGAGTAATAGATATATATTCCTAGGAAAATAAAACTTATTTTCTTACATCCCATGAAAGACAGCATGTTAAAATAATCTATCTAACTGGAACATGATATCGCAATGCAAAGACAATGAGATGACGTCATACAGCAGCGAGTGTTTTATTTTTTTTGTAAGTTTAAGTGTCTTTTTACAATTTGAAAATCAAGTAATGTCAGTCAGATAAACATGACAACAAGCAACTATGGAAAAAATTGATTCTCTTGAAATACATTATTCCTATAGCTGTTACCCATCAGGGAAGCAACATAAAGCAGTTTGGTTTGGTTTACTGAGTCTAGCATCCTATTAACTACTAAAGTCATTTAAGGATTGATATACAACGTGTGTAATGTATGGGTGTGTGCTGGAGATGATAGGTTGGTATATTGACCTCTCTGTGATAGCTCTGATCCATGATCTGATGCCAACTTTAGAATGCTACCTCACTGAAATACCAAACCAAAGGCACCCAGAACAGTGTTCCACCCCATCACATTAAAATCACAATGGGTAAACAAGAAAAGCTGAATATCAAGCAGAGAGCAACAAGAACCAATTCTAAGGGGTTTGGTTTGTTTCAGGTAGTTCTGTGAGCTAGCTTATCAAAGTATCCCCCTATACCTTGGAATTTACACATACAGATGTATTGTCATGGGTTTTATCTTTCAATATAATTCTTTATATAGAAAAATTGTTGAAATGCAAGTTAATTATTTCACATTGAACCCTGGTTAAGTTAACCAAGCTTTTGAGATATTTGAAGTGTTGATATGTGTCTCAGACAAGTACTCTTTATAGCATTGCCATTGTATCAAAGTCAGAATCAACTTGGGACTTGAATTTTTCACCTCAATAAATGACAAAACCTGCATTCTACAAAAAAAATCCTGTTTACCCAAGCGAAGTGACACATTGTATTCGTCTGTGGCTATATACACCTGATCTGTAACGGTATGATATAGACAGCCAACATGTACCCCTTGTATTATCTGAGTGTTACTGAAACACATTTTTATAAGATTTTTAATGTAGTTCTGTATAAAAAGGATTTGATGTTAGGTTGGGATTTTGTCAATGCTACTTTAATTAGACTTATTTTTTGATGATATCTGGTATAAACTGTTATTTCATACAAGAGAAATTAGGTCCTATTTCACTTGGTGTTAGATGTGTTTTGAGAAATTGTTACAATTTGATGAAGTTTTAATGTAATTCCATAAAAAAGAATTGTGGTCTTTGTCAAGTTGAACATTATTATATTTGATAACTTGTGAAAAAGATTAGGTTTTAATAAGATTTTACTTAAAAGGGAGTCCCAACGGCTTGACTAAAGGCCCAGTGCTGCCCTATCTTAATCTGTATAGATGTACACATGGCTAAGAAGTGTGGGAACATCGGTTAAGGGGGCTGATAACATTTCCTGTAGATGCAGGTGTACACTTAATTTACCACAGAATTAGGTGTTACTTCCAGTATGATATAATGGTAAAGTTAGATTGTTCTCTACAGTTCTCAGTTTTTCTTCATGTTTACAAAAGAAATAAAAACTCCTCTACCTCTATATGAACATTGACACCTTTGATTCCTGCTGATACTTATAAATGAGAGGTTATACAAGTGTCTGGGTGTGGTAGGGAATGAGTTCTGTATGATCTGACCTCCCAGGGTCATAATTGTCCAGGCCTCATTATATGACGCAACACTTCTAGTAACTGAAGGAGACCTTTCTCCTCCTTTCTCCTCCCTCCCTCCTGTTCTCCTCCTTTCCCTCCTTTCTCCTCCCTTCCCTCCTGTTCTCCCCCTTTCTCCTCCCTTCCCTCCTTTCTCCTCCCTTCCATCCTTTCTCCTCCCTTCCCTCCTGTTCTCCTCCTTTCTCCTCCCTTCCCTCCTGTTTTCCTCCTTTCTCCTCCCTTCCCTCCTTTCTCCTCCCTTCCCTCCTTTCTCCTCCCTTCCCTCCTGTTCTCCTCCTTTCTCCTCCCTTCCCTCCTGTTCTCCTCCTTTCTCCTCCCTTCCCTCCTGTTCTCCTCCTTTCTCCTCCCTTCCCTCCTGTTCTCCTCCTTTCTCCTCCCTTCCCTCCTGTTCTCCTCCTTTCTCCTCCCTTCCCTCCTGTTCTCCTCCTTTCTCCTCCCTTCCCTCCTGTTCTCCTCCTTTCTCCTCCCTTCCCTCCTGTTCTCCTCCTTTCTCCTCCCTTCCCTCCTGTTCTCCTCCTTTCTCCTCCCTTCCCTCCTGTTCTCCTCCTTTCTCCTCCCTTCCCTCCTGTTCTCCTCCTTTCTCCTCCCTTCCCTCCTGTTCTCCTCC
>NW_018407439.1:318500-319124 GCF_002113885.1 Mizuhopecten yessoensis
CCTCCCCCAAACACCCCTCCCCCATCCTTCCTTGAGTTAATTTTAGTACCTGATAATGGTGAGCAGGATCACTTTATTATTGCTGAATAGCTGGGATCTTATTATCATGGTAAGTATAAATGAAGTGCCCCTCTCAGTTAATTACCTCCCCTGTCAGACAGCTGACCAATATCAGTATTCTAGTGTAACTTGAGTAGGAGTGCTAGCCCTTGCTTTGATCTTTGAGACAAGATCTGATAAATGTTATCATAAACTGCTTCATTTTGTGTTTACTACTCTGCCTATAGCAATATAATTTATTTTTAGAAGTTTTATTTTCTGTATAGTTCTGTTTATTTTCTTGATTTGATTTGCAGTAAGTAAATGCCTCTTCCTTTGATTTGGATTCATAACTTTACATTTGAGTTATCTTGAATTTGATGACATTAAAGTTCAAGGACATAAATCTGACCATGACTAGTAAGGTCAAGTTCATACAGGATAATTAAGGTCACCTACAAAGACTTGCACAAATGACTGGTGTGTCCAAACATTGATAATGATATCTGGTGTGTCCAAACATTGACTATAATATCTGGTGTGTCCAAACATTGACAGTGATATCTGGTGTGTCCAAACATTGAC
>NW_018407439.1:319469-322769 GCF_002113885.1 Mizuhopecten yessoensis
CAAACATTGACAATGATATCTGGTGTGTCCAAACATTGACAATGATATCTGGTGTGTTCAAACATTGACAATGATATCTGGTGTGTTCAAACATTGACAATGGTTTCTGGTGGGTCAAACGATGAGACTAATCTTTGGTGTGTCAAAACATTGACACTACTGTTTTGTGTATTAAGACTTTGACATTAATTTCTGGTTTATCAGGGCTTTGAGCCTCATTCTCTCAGTTAAAGACTGTAATGATTATCTGTTTAAATGCTCAATCCCAGCAAATAAGATTACCCTGTTATTCCAGGCAACATTTCACAAAAGACGTGTTCCATATTTCATCTGAACAAATGGCCTTGAATCTGTTAATAGCACACTAGGAATGATGGGTTGGAAACATGCTCTGAGCCTTAGTAATCTCCCTGCAACTATAGTCCGTGATTAATATCTGGATGTCAATGTAACAGTTCCTGTCTAATATAACCGTACAATGTTCCTCCATCATTGATATTGTCAATGTTTCCTGTATATCTTGATTGGTGTAAATTTCTTGGTCTGACAGTTAATGTATAATACTGATTGAAATGTTGCATTTACTGTTTACATGTATTTGCCTCACATGTCTGTGATAATACATTTCTGATCATCAAAGCTTCATTGTATTTAGCACCTGAGTTATCACCATGGTAACACATACCTCATAGGTAAACAGAGGGCTGCTGGTGTGCCAAACATAATGTTATGTACATATTGACACCATTGTGGAACCTGAGGCTATATAGAGTGTAGGAACACAGCCTATTGGAACAATGCAAGGTAAGCACTTCTATACAGGTGGATCTGTTACCTGATGCAATGTTGTGACACCTGTGATCACACCAGACCTTCCTGTTCTGGATAGATTAGGGGTCAAAATGTTGAGGGAGAGAGGACCTTGGTTAATTATTCTAAAGCTTACCTCAATAACTTCTAGAATCTAATTTTCAAAACCTATACATGTTGTACCCTATAGCTACAGCTGTAGGTGTTTTATTACTTATTTTAATTAGATTACAAAAGCTGCATTTCTGTTAAGCTGAATTTGACACTGTCACTAATACAATATCTACTTTTTCATTCATTTATTTTGTAAAAAGCTGCTTTAAAAGCTCTGAGCTGCTTATCACAAAGTTCTATCTTTCATTATCTGTCTCTGTATGATCATGTAGACCATATCCATCCTCCAATGTATAAGAATGGTAGGGGGTCCTCCTCCAATGTATGAGAATGGTAGGGGGTCGTGTCAAACTTAGTCAATTAAAGGATTGCATTAAGTCCAATAGAAGAGCTGTCCATTCAGATTTTACTGACATCCTGATTGTAATTTTATAGATTTTATATGAATGGTCTCCATATGTGTAATATATAATCTTTGGCAATATTACACAACTAAATACATGTCTAGATCAGGTTTTATTAAAGGATGTGAGAATGAGGGAGGCAACATTTTCAAGGAGTGCATGGGGATGGGGAGGGGGGCACAGGAGGAAAGGGATAAATTGGAGACACATTGCTACATATATATATATATATATATAATGTCTCTTATACTTGATTTATAACCCCCTACTGTTTCCACGAACTCTATCTCAGCCCCAGCAGGATGCCTTTATCAAACCTATTTCACATGTGTACACTTACTGGTGGGATTCTATGATAAGTTTAATTGGGAGTTGGAATCAGCCAGTGTGCTAGGACTAATGATTCCTTACTCAATGATATGCCTGATTGACACTGGGGCAGCAGTCCAGCTGGCAGGAGTCTCTCCCAGGAGCAAACAACTGTGAAGAGGGGTTAGAGCTTACACATGTATAAAAAAAAAGGTTCAATGTTTATCTTATCTAAAAGTTAACTTTACAAGGGTCATGTTGTGTTTAAAACAGTAACAGCTGATGTTTATACACTTCACTCATTGTATAAATGTATAAGGAACCTTGTTCCCACTATTTATATCAAGTTAAAGGCATCGCATGATATTTACTCAACCTTACCATTGTGTGACAGAATTTGATTCCTCTAACTTTTAAAAATTGCATGCACTGCTTAATTTCAATGTCAATCTAACTGTATAAAACTTCTAGGTGGGAATATTGTACAGCTATAGTGTAAAGCTAGGGAAGAGGTACACACTAGTTTCTGAAGAGATGAAAATCTGTCACCCGAGGCCTGATCTCCATTCAGGAGCACAGCTGATCACCTGCCATTGTTATAAAGGGCCTGAGGTGGGGATTATGGTGGCGAACCAGGAAGGTGAACTGCAGTTCCTTTGACCCAGCACACATTGATCCCACCTGTACCCCTGTATCAAGTGGCCAACTTTTTACTGGGACTTTTACCTACCTGTGAGCCGAGGATTGTAAAGCACTGGTGTACATTAATTTGTACTTTATAAAGTGGTGATTGACGGTAGTGCATTAATTGTTCCTTCGTCGAGTGATTTGTTGCCGTATTGTGCATTAGTTTGTACTGGTCCTAATGTGTATAGTACACAAAGTCTACCCCCACAGTACAACGTGATCAACTGAAGACATGTGATTGGAATACCTTAGTAGTGGGTTTACAGTGCTATATTTTATTTGAACTATATGTGCAATACAAGTTTTGTAGGAATATTATGTGAGGATTACAGTATATCAAAATAGATATTGAGTAAAAAGCAATCTGTAGATTGCATGGATCAGTGTTTATAGCCAATATGCTGTGATTACTGTGTGACAACATCTCTAATGGAAAAATATCATATATCATATTCGCCAGAGTGATACCAAAAAGAACACATTCACTCGTTCAGACCCTTGGCTTTGTCCAGGATGGACATCCTTGGGATGATTTTGCGGAGAAACTCCAGTGCTGACATCAGCACCCGGACAGGAAAAGGTAGGAATGATATATATGCTACACCAGTTAAGAACATCTCATGAAACTAATTATTTTTCTCGATTACAAGAAACAAAAGTTGTCTGTTTCTCGTTAAAAACTGATTATTTCCTGACACGAAATTAAAAAGAAAAAAATGCTGAAAAAGATAAATCTTGAAATGTGATATGTATTCATACTGTTTTGAACAGACCTGACGTGTATTAGACAGCACTATACCTATCACTGATAGGATAGATACGTCAGCCTCAGCAGCAGGTGGTTTGTTACATAACTATACTCCATGTTTTACCAACTTTAGCAAGGCATTTCACTACTACGTGATGTAAGGCCTAGGTGTGAACCGTTAATGGCTGTATTGTTTTTATTTAGCGTTGAAGAAAGAGGACGGGGGGG
>NW_018407439.1:325785-326976 GCF_002113885.1 Mizuhopecten yessoensis
GGGGGGGGGGGGGGGGGAAAGAGGCATAATAGTATTTGGTTAAAATGCTTATTCAGTGCCAAACTGTTTTTTATAAAAGCATACATGAAAGTTTAATGACCAAATACTATGTCTAATGCCAAATTCGGATTATATTATGCAGCTAAAATAAGAAATAATTGAGTATACAATATACATCTGTGTGTGGAGATTTTTCAAAACCTTATGTATACTTGTATACTTATTAGATCATTATAGTAATGAGGAGCTATCATGTTGGGCAATGGTCCAAGGGCTGATAATAACAACAGAATGGACAATGGAGTTTTTAGGTACACCAAAAGATTTTAGAGATTAACTTTGGCATAAAGTAGTGTCTTGTATGAGAGCTTAATATATATATATATATGTAGAATAGTGCAATAATTTGTAGCTGAGCTTCAGAACTAAATGATAACATAGATAATACGAGAAATAGAATATAGAAGAAAATTAAAAAGGTCAGATATACACTATTCAAAGCAATATATGCTGTGGAATTATAAAACAACAAAGAGAAATAAATTTGAGGAGAGCGTTGTAACGGATTAGATATGTTATATATGTATACATGCCATGTAGATGTAATTGGCTGGACTGTAAGTAAATACTCAGTCTTATCATGGATTATTGTGGTTGCCCTGTGGCTTCCATGCACCTTCTGTGGTCAAAGCTAATATGTGTCTGGGTTGCATGATAACTCAAACTGGAAACTGGTATACTCAGGAAACTGGGGAAGTGTATATGTCTGTCACTCTGTGGGACCTGATCAAGGTTATTGTGATAGAACATGGGGGAGAGGTGAGATGTTGGTCACTCTGTGGAACCTTATCAAGGTTATACTGTGATGGAACAGGAGGGAGAGGTGAGATGTCTGTCACTCTGTGGAACCTTAATTATCAAGGTTACTGTGATGGAACAGGGGGGGAGGTGTGATGTCTGTCACTCTGTGGAACCTTCTCAAGGTTACTGTGATGGAACAGGGGGGAGGTGTGATGTCTGTCACTCTGTGGAACCTTAATTATCAAGGTTACTGTGATGGAACAGGGGGGGGAAGTGTGATGTCTGTCACTCTGTGGAACCTTATCAAGGTTACTGTGATGGAACAGGGGGGAGGTGTGATGTCTGTCACTCTGTGGAACCTTATCAAGGTTACTGTGATGGAACAGGGGG
>NW_018407439.1:328006-373925 GCF_002113885.1 Mizuhopecten yessoensis
GGGGGGGGTAGGTGTGATATTTGTCACTCTGTGGGACCTGATCAAGGTTATACTGTGATGGAACAGGGGGGAGGTGTGATGTCACTCTGTGAGACCTGATCAAGGTTATACTGTGATGAAACAGGAGGGAGAGGTGCATGATCAAGATTACTGGAACCTGATCAAGGTTACTGTGATGGAACAGGGGGGAGGTGTGATGTCTGTCACTCTGTGGAACCTGATCAAGGTTACTTTGATGGAACAGGGGGGAACAAATCATGTATAAAGAGAGGGACAATAGTAGAGACTTCAGTAGATGTCACCTGTGTTAAATAACTGTCTTGACACTACCATTGAAATGAGAAATCTTCTATATCAGTATGACATACAGTCGCTAACCCATTCTCTGCTCAAGTCACATTTGAACCTTCATTACCAATCATAGACTGGGCAAGTCCGGTTTAAATATGTCGGGTGAATGAGTTAAGAATGCTCAGAAGCAAAATTATCACTTTTGTAAGATCATTGCACAGTTAAACTTATCTTCAAAATCCACTCAACTGAGAGACTGTCTTTAGGACCATTTGACATACTACTAAAAGTGTTTAAATATGTGTATATATATATACAGAAACTGTTCCAGTTAGAGACCATTTCACTTTCATACTATAAAAATAATATAATAGGTTGCTGAGAGACCATGCATTTATCGGGTAAGAAACCTGCTGAGTCAGCATTTTGTTGAATAGCCCTGGTATTGATCTTTTATCATATCATTGAACCATTGAATATTTAGGAGACCATCAGGTACCATAACTCTCCTGCAATAATGAAGCCCAGAGGGACAACATATAATCTCTGACTAGAAGTAGGGTGGGTGGTGATATTACAGAACCATGAAATAACATGTGTTGGCATTCCTACTCATTAGCAACAGCAAGTTGGGATTATTACCAGTCATCAGCTAATTATATAACTGTCAGAAAAATACAGGTGATCACCCGAGACAGGTAGTCTCTTTAGACAAATAAGATTATGTTACAATATATAACGAGCAGACAGGTGGGCGACCTAACAAGTAGACAGGTGGGCAACCTAAGCTGACAGTCTTAGGTTTAAGAGCTAGGTTATGAAGCAAACACAAAGGTGTGTCGGTGTAGGGATTAGGATACTAGCCTACACAACCTTCCTAAATATGCAGATATGGACATTGACAGCCAGTGCAGAGTTAGCCTGGGGTTAAAAGTAAATCAGATTATCAGTTCTAAACAAACCAAATAGCTCAGGTCAAGGAAGTTGGGTTTTATTGACAGCTTATTGATATTGGATTTGTGTGTTTGGCAAATATTATAATGTACATGACAAACGTGTCATCGTCACATCAGCAGGAGTCATTGGTTGTCTCAGATTTTAGCTGAGGAGTATTGACGTAGGTGAAAACATGACAGTTGTTCTTGGCAGTTAGTACATCATTTAGGGAGAGCAGAAGAATTCATGTTGGATGACCTTAGCAGGTAGTACATCATTAAGGGAGAGCAGAAAACTTCGTTTTGTATGACCTTAGCAGTTAGTACATCATTTAGGGAGAGCAGAAGACTTCGTGTTGTATGACCTTAGCAGGTAGTACATCATTAAGGGAGAGCAGAAGACTTTGTGTTGTATGACCTTAGCAGTTAGTACATCATTTAGGGAGAGCAGAAGACTTCGTGTTGTATGACCTTAGCTGTTAGTACATCATTTAGGGAGAGCAGAAGACTTTGTGCTGTATGACGTATGACCTTAGCTGTAAGTACATCATTTAGGGAGAGCAGAAGACTTCGTGTTGTATGACCTTATCAGTTAGTACATCATTTAGGGAGAGCAGAAGACTTCGTGTTGGATGACCTTAGCAGTTAGTACATCATTTAGGGAGAGCAGAAGACTTCGTGTTGTGTGACCTTAACAGTAAGTACATCATTTAGGGAGAGCAGAAGACTTCATGTTGGATGACCTTAGCTGTTACAAAGACCTAATACCCCAAAAATGGACGACTGTATCATCATCTTATGACTTTAGCTGTGAAAACGACCGCAAATCATGGTCTACGTACCTTATCCATCCTTAAATGACCGGAGTCATTACAAATCCTAACGAGTAACCGAAACAAAAGGACATCTGTACCTCTAGCCTGATGACCTATAGCTGGCACGAAGACTTAAGGACCCAAATAAACGACTACTTCTTGCCTTTATATTGACATCCTTCCAATCGTGATGATCGACACGCCACTAAACGTAGAGGCTGGTAAATTCATGACATTGATGGTGTTTGTGTACTGAAATGTACTAGTCTGTTGGGGATACTTGCCTGCAAGTTTAGAACAGTTATTTCTAAAGGCAGAATGTTTTTTCATCGGTTGAAGAGTGGTTTTTATACCAATTCATTTTAATGACACCACCTGACTTGGTTGCTATAGTGATGTTATCTGCTAATGTTAGAAAATTGGTTTATTTCTGAAAAGATAGTTTTATCATCTCCAAGTGCTGAAAGAGAACCAAAATTGCAGCTTTGGAGAAGAAACAGAAAAATATCTCCCTAATGAGGTGAAATTTTATTATGATGCAGGATAATTAGATTCTGGTTTCTTGTTGAGGTTCCAGTTTATGCGCGCGACATCACCTGTGATAAAATCTGGTTTTAGATGATGATTTCATACCTTAATTGGCCATTTCATTTTCTCAGGGTTTGGATGTTAAAATGAAAGGATTTGATGTGGAAATATTTCAGGTTTTATTCGGGGTTTTTTTTAATCTTTTTATTTATATTTTGAGAATTAATTAGAAGGTTGCTTGCTCTTGGTTTTCCTGGATATTGGGAAACTGGATGTGTGCATGTTGCTCTAGAAAAAAAGATTTGTCAATTAGCATTGTATGTCATGTGGAGTTCTTTGTATGTGTTTTGTCACTCTGCTGACATGTTTTTACTGAAATATACGCCTAATTAACACATACATGTCAAGTCTTCCTTCTTGGAGAGAGGCTATACTCTAACTTTCTAGAAGGTTCGAGACTTCTGATTATTAATTAACTTTTGCCTAAGTTCCTTTAATTTATTTTATAGAAAAAATTCAATGTCAGAATTTTACACTATATTGTTTGTTAAATAGGTAATTTAAGTATTTTAGACATTAATTAGATTTTGACATGCAATTTCTCCCCAGAGAGAAATATTATTCCAGATTGGCAAATACAGCGTAATCAGATCAATTATACAGCATATAGGATAAATAAATGATGTAATCACTTTCTGTCGGATTTCTGTATCTGTACGTCACAAGTCACCAATATCTGGCACTGAATGTGACAGAATTTTATGATGGTCATTTGAATTGATGGTCAATCAGTTATATCTTTCATTTTGTTGGTTCAATATTGGGCAACCAATCATCAAGCTAATTATATTTTAAGCTCCCCGTATATATTGGTACAGTACTGTAGAGTAAGTGTGAAACAACAGCCTGAAGGTGTCTTTACTATAACAAAAAACTGTGATTTTTTTTATGCAACACAGTTGTGTAGAGTTTGGGCTACGTACCTCAGCCAGATACCTATATCAGCTTCTACTTAGTATACCTGTAACAGACTTCTTGTTGTGTGTTAGGATTTCACACCTATAGACATATAGGCTCTTCTACGAACTGGCTATCCAGCATCATACATGTTTGAATACACTAGAAACTACTAGTGGGTATAACCTCATTGAAGAAATCTGATAACACGTACCCTAGCATTAAAACACAGCGGAGAACTTTTAGGTATCAGTGTGCTCCGACACCTTCTGTTATATAAACAAGCCTTGGCACTTGTTGATTTGGGAAAAGAGGAAGGATTTAATCACTAATCTTATTTATTGTCCCTCCACAGTAGACCTAGAGTGTTCTATTGTCCAAGGTGAGGAGATTACAAAGGTAAGCCTGTTGGACTGACGACAGGTGTACTTATCTGTAATCTCATCATCTACTGTCAGTCAGACAGGTGATCCGTAGATTATCAGATCCCTACACTATCAACCACTATTTCTTGATCAGAGTGCCCCCCCCCCCCTTTATGTGCTATAATTGCAGACATATATAAATAGGAAAATACATTCTGTACATGGTGTCAGATCTAGAGCTGCCATGGGCTTAAATGTCATTTAAAGTGGGTTTTTTCTAGAACTGAGTCTAAATATTTGGTTTGTTGAAGCCAACATGGTGCACTCTGTAAACAGGTGCTTGTCTTGCTGAGATCTGATGAGAGGATCGAGGGAAGCGAATATGTCATTAGTGTTTTATGTAGGTATACAGGAGTCGGTCTCAAGATAAAAAGGAAACATCAAAATATGCCATTTGTTGAATCGGCAGTCAGTCAGTAATACTGGAGATGGTATCAGTCACTGTGAGGAGAACATTTTACCGAAGTACAATTACCTTATAGTCTAGGAATAATTACTTTTCTTTACCGGTAAATAAATCCATCAATCACCGTTAAACCCACCCACTAGTTAAAACAATGCTACAGATGGGAGACATATTATAAATTAATGTGTTCGTGCATGCATAAAAAGAATGTATTTGTCAGAATAAAACAAATTGTAGGATTTTAACAGAGATCAGTGTAATGTGAGTCGAAGTTTGTAGTGTTTTGATAGATATACCAGTTTTCGTGTCTGAAGTGATCTGTGTTGCCAGTATACTCTCACTTGTACCCTACTATCACAAGGAGAATTAGGTAACAGACAAAAGGATAAATCAATTTCCATTCCTCTTAAATCTAATCTCGATCAGACTCGTCTTCGTCCTGAGGGCGAGCTGAGGAGGAGCAACCGTTGTTCAGCCTTTAAGGGACTGGTGCTGTATTTGATTTTGATTTTTTGAGGCATTAATAAATTTTGAATTTATCTTTTCCTGTTGTGCATTCAATTGAAATATAGATATATATATATTGGATTTTATTATGACTGAAGTCTGTTCTTTAAAACCAATTTATGAGTGAAACACAGCTATCTTTATAGCTTCTTTCTAAGCTGTTTCCCAACCAACAGACAGGGGACATAAACATTGTTCTTATCATTACCTTACTAGATCTGTATAGCATTGTTCTTATCATTACCTCACTAGATCTGTATAGCTGTTCCCCTGGGTCATGTCCTAAAGCCTCTTGTCTGATCACTGATTTGGCTATCAGAAATTCCAAAAAATAAACTACAAGTATTACCTAAGGCAAGGCCAATGCCCAGTTTTAATTAATTTAGGAATATCTCCTACAACAGAACTTCACTTTTGCGTTTCCCTCTTGCATCCTCTTTCTGTGTGGAGGTATCTCCCGCAGTATTAATCTTTGTATGACCTTGATTGTTGATGGGGCATAAAACCTGTTACAAAACAAACAAAACCAATTATTGGCAAAGCTTTCTTCGGCACCTGACCAGAACATTTGCTCCATGTGTTCCCAACATTGCTGCGACATCATATCCCACTTTTGGTGCGAGTACACCAGTGAACTGCGGGCTCATTTCCTTCAGACGACCCTGTGTAAGTTTGGATTGAATGTGTTCAATTCCACTGATCAACATGAAAATGTTACCTTTGTTCACAATATTTTAGGTACGAAAACAGGTCCCCAATTTCAGGATGATACAAACACCCAAACTGTTTCTGATGACTAAGACTTTATCTCGCGTTCGCGAGGACACAGTTGTTTATAAAATTAGCTGCTCCCTACCGCAGCATTTTCTGTCCTTTTTTGTAATTTTTGCTTTTTTTCCTTTTACACAAATATCTCCTTTTTGGAGGAAATAAAGTTTGATGTTGATGATTACTGTAATTGTACCTATGGTTGGTACCAAGGACCATTGATAGTGTAGTGGTACTCACCCTAGAATACAGTGTTGTACAGTAACAAAGACTATAGAATATAGTGAGTAAATTCATGACCATAACATTCTCCGATTTACAAGCTGTGGTCCATCATTGAATGCTTCTAAAATTAAAAACAGTAAAAACAGTATTCGTTTTATTATTATTTTCTGAGATTAATTTCCAGTTAGATTAGATTATGGTGGAAATTAATAACCATTAATGATCTTCATGATTTGTTTAACGCGTTTCATCTGGACTGTGTGTCTCTTTTTGAGCAGATTAATCAAATACCTTATAGTGGTGGAGAACTTTAGTCTAAATGTTTTTACCTTTTTCAAATAAATTATTTCAAATATGTTTTGGACTTTAAGGATTTTTTAGGCTTCTAGCTTTATAGATGTATTCAATGACACTAAGATATAAGGAGGAAAAGCTGTCTTTAATCATTCTGTATGTGACTTTACTTCATCAGAACATTTTAAGCTTTAGCATTTGAAATTTACTTTCTATTCACTCTACTAAAATGACAGATGATGTTTATTCTCACTTCACAATAACCCCTGTAGCATTGCAGTTCTAGCTGATAGCAATATCATTTTAACAATAAATCTTCATTACCTTTGTTTTGTATCATAATTTTAAGAAATCTTTTGTCTCTTTAAAGAGTTTTTTAAAGGAGTGTGTGATAAATGTTGACAGGGTCACGTTAATCTTCACTAGCATGGAGTCCGCCTCTTGTGTTGAGACTGATCATTCCAAGAACAAACAAAAAAAGGGAAACAGCAGAATTTTGTCTGCAACCTGGCCATTTATTCTGAGAATGTATAGGCCTCGTTGGGTATTACTTCAACAAACAGGAAAACAACCTTCGATCTATGTAAATTATTTCAAGTTTTCCTGCTAAGCCAACCTGAGCAATTTTGTCATGCAATATAGTTGTCTCGTGTGGTGTCATGATAATTGAAAAGGTTGCATACGAGGACACAAACTGTGTTGAAACGAGGGGAAGAGTTGGACATATATATGATGTTATGACACAAGGGAGATCTCCGTCATTATAGACGTCATTATAAACATAGACAGGACCATTCCAGACACTGGCCATGGTTTATTGTCTGACACAATGTCAATAATTCATGTTGCTCAGGGGGAGCAAAGTGATAAATAAGGATTAATCATGTTAATTCTTGAATTTTGAACGGTCTAACAAGCTCTGCAAGCTGACATCTATAAACACCTATCCTATCTAACTATGGTGGTACCTTCATTTATTTGACTGCTAGAAATATCGGTCATTCCAAATGATGTTAGTGATAGTCATATTCCAAGATATTTTACATTTTGTTGAAGTATAATTTCTTATAAGTTTGATACCATAACAAGACATACCAAGAAAAATATAACAGGACTTGATCATGTCATCTGTTTACTGTTTTGGTTAAGTTTAGTAGTTCCATGTGTTTTTATGACAAGAAGAATAACAAACCAATCTGTGTCTGGAATGAATATACAATGTACCTGTTTTATGGAAGGTTTGCTGTGGAGGACATACTATAAATTTACACTGTGTTAAATGTTTAGTACTCATGACAAGTAGGAGGTAGCTTCTTCCAATTACAAACTGGTCATTATAAAACTGTTTGACCACTCAGCCAACACAATATTTATTGTTAGGGACATTTCACACCTTCGCTGGATTGCTTGAGCCATTGATCATTGATGGGGTGATGGTCTAGTGGATTGTCCGACAGATTGTCTCAGCCATTTCAGTGGGTTGTTTGAGTCTCTTGTCTCACACCATGTAAAGTTACTGGGACAGAACAGATTGTCTGACTTTGGCTCACCACCTCACTGGACATATAGGACGTGTGGTCAGTGACACCTGACCAGACACTTGAGGGTTATTTCTCGGTCCATTAACTTAAATAGTCATGTTTTACAGCTATCAGATAGCTTTCAGCCTTTTGTGAAACAAATGTTATAAAGTATCAGTAGTTCAAGATCAAAACAATAACTGGTACCCTTAATATTGAGGAGATTGACAAAGTGGATACCTTCACCTTGGCTGTAAGACAAGATAGAGTAAGAGACCTTCACCTTGGCTATAAGACAAGATAAAGTATTCACCTTCCCCTTACTTGTAAGACAAGATAGAGTAAGAGACCTTCACCTTGGCTGCTAGACAAGATAAAGTATTCCCCTTCCCCTTACCTGTAAGACAAGATAGAGTATGAGACCTTCCCCTTGGCTGTAAGACAAGATTAATAGAATCATTTTAATGTTGCCAAACACGAGGCTTTGCCGAGTGTTTGGCAACTTCCCCGAGGGTTGAGATTTCCCTATCTTACCCACAAGGGGGTGAGTGGTTCTTTTTCTCTTACCCTGTTTTCTGAATGTGTATCATATACACAATGTAATGATAACATTACATGCTACATTCAGGGTTGACGTGACATTGATGGATTGTTGACGTGAAGTCATTGTATTGTTGAAGTGACGTCTTACCATTGTTATGAATAGGGGAATCCCCTTGTCTCAACCCTAGGGTGAGACAAGGTAATCTCACACCGGTAAAAGTGTGGATACACCTGTCCAGTGTAAGAGAAAAAGTATTCACCTTCCCCTTACCTGTAAGACAAGATGGAGTAAGAGACCTTCACCTTGGCTGTAAGACAAGATAGAGTAAGAGACCTTCACCTTGGCTGTAAGATAAGATAGAGTAAGAGACATTCACCTTGCCTCCCCTGCAGATTGGGATCTGGAAAGAAATACCTGCTGTTACCCACTGCATGTATTGTAGAAGGTGACTGATGTGGAACCCCCTGCAAAATTGTGGATTTGCTTTGGTGTCCTCTATTTTGGGACACAAAAGCGACCAAATAAATATGCTGCACCAATAGCAATATTTGGGATCTTTATCTTTCTTTCTACTTCTAACTACCTTTTTTTTCCTAGCGCCTTGCTTGGAAACACCTCACTTTTGGATTTAATGTTGAGTGTTTGCTCAGGTGAGGAAGGCAATGGGTTTTGTCCCCAGACTGTAACATACAAAAGTCCTTAAAAATGGTAGTTGTTATTCCCTGTTAAACGTTCAGCATTTAGGGGAATGGCAACAACTGGCTCATCCTTTGTCAGTATAATGTGACTGGGCGGAAATCTGTGCTGGGTGCCTTCGGCATACTTTTTCGGTGAGATAGCACTTTAAAGTCGGCATCAGATCCGTGCTATCACAAGAAGGCAAGCACGCCAACATACCCTGTCTCCTGCATACACACACGCTAGCACGCATGCACTACACACTTGGAGGCACGCTCTTATATGACATGCTGTTAATAGGACTTTAAACACAATTAAACCAAACCAAACCAAACCCTTCATCTTGGCTGCAAGACTAGATAGATTTAGAGACCCCAACCTTATCTGCAGGTGTTTTTTTTCACTTTTGAACAAGGTTGAACTTTTTCAATATGTGGCTACGGTAAACCTTCGGTCAGTTCGAACAAAATCAAATAAATATTGATGAACCTGTTCGGATTATACGAAATTATGCTTCAGAAAATAAGAGTGAGTTTGAACTATCAGCAAAAATTTCGGCAAAGTGTAAATCAAGTCACAAACATATACCCGACATATTTTCTTCACCGGAGTATACCTCTATATATCCAATGTAAGGTTGATACGTAACAACGACGGCCTGGCATAGAACAATGGCACATTTATAAATGGGTAAAATGATACGTTTCATTTGTGTTCATTTGAAATTGATCATTAACCTTTCTTCATTTTGAGATAATTATGATTGTTATTGCGAAGCAGAGGCCATTGTGTAGGCCCCAAAACAGTACACGTTTCATTTGTGACACAAAAGTTAAACTACCTATAGCTAGTTTGTATCAGAGACCTAAATATTGAGTCTCTGCGTGGTTAGGTTTTATTTGAATCAGAAACTATTTTATATATTATTTCGTAAAGAATGGTCCGTTTAATAAATTGAAAACATAGTCTACATAACCTGTTACGTTTACAAAGCGCAATTATAAACATAGGTCTATATGTTAGTAAAATTAGGTAAGAACATCAACATGTCTGCTTTTAAATTATAAGTGATATAGTCCTACCAAACTTATTTGACACCTTCAAAATTACCCATCGCTAATTGAGACACCTGTGGATTGTTCGGACTCGGACATGAATGCTAATCATGTCACGGCTGGGCGGCGGATCCCTACCACGACATCTCGCGTGTCCCTCCCTACCTGGTGTGAGCTGGGCAATAATTAAGGGAAGTCTGGTCGCAATTAAATAATTAAAATTCTTAGTTAACACCGTATTTTACAATACACGGGCGATTTCTTAGTTTGCCATACAGCGTGACATCAGTTCGTACTGATCGCATGTTATTTATACATTGTCAGGGCCTAAGTTGCAATTGGCTGTCTCATGCACGATGTATTTTCAAACAATGTAAAAAATGAATCAACGCTAAAATCTGTGACATATATCTATGGTTTGTCTGTCACAACTGTACTGCAACGCTCACACATACAACCCATTACCCTAAACGTATCTAATCATCAAGGTATTGGCATATTTCCGGGGCCGATCGCCGCGAGTTTTCAATGGAGTTTGCCGAAAAAAAATCTTACTTTACGTTCTTCATTTGACAAGTTTGGACTATCCGAAATAGGGTCAATCAGAGTTTGAACTATCATCACTAGCTAGAAAATTATTGTTTTTATTGAAAAAAATGTGTGTTTGAACCATCAGCCAATTCGAACTGACCGGAGGTTTACCGTATGTAAAATAACTATAGAAATGTAGTTGACAAATAATTCCTCCACTGTTTTGATTCAGATCTGTATTGTTTTGTATTTAATACAGGGAAGCATCAATCGTGTACTCTGTTTTGGTAATTTAATTAAACCAATAGAACAATTCACAACTAAAGCAGATAATTGGTGATAAGGAAATGCTGGTTTTAGAATATTTCTCAGTTACCATAGTGATCTAATTAACATCTGTCATCTGGCAATGCAGTGACCTTCAAGTTCAAATGAAGTCAATACAGAGGTCATGGGAAATAGACGATGAGAAAGGATCCCACTACTGAAGAGTGACAGCATCACAAAGTCACAAAATTAACTTGGATGCTAAATTTTCTTGTAAACAGATAAACTTTTCAAAGTGGCAGTTTGCCAAGTTCTGACAGTATAAACAGGTAAATCAAATACTGATGTGGAGAAAGCGTGCTGGTGCTGGGGATTAGATGTTTCCTGATGTAGATACCAGGTTAGGATATGTGTAACATTCTACTGATGGGTAGTGTGGTAATTTGTTCCATTTTTATCTCATTGAAGCCTTTTTAGACTCTGTATTTTCCCAAGTGGAGATTATCATTCGGGGAAACGGCACATTTATTGTGTTTGCTAAAAATGTAGAGAATGGTAATGTTAGTTGAGTGTTTTGAGCTACAAGTCATTGCGAGTTACTGCCTTCCTGTTTATCCCCACATTAAACATTTCATTGATATATGTTGAACCAACTTGTAATGAAGTGTTTAGATAAGTAGTTAATGAGGCTTAATTTCCTAGAGGAACATTCACATCTAAAAAATAAATATATCTTACAGAGGTTGTTGTGTAACTTAAGCTGGGGCTTGTGGAAATTGAGTGGTCATGGTAACTAACGGTTATCACTTACCTCCGGATCATCATCGGAGGTAATGGGATAATTGCTGCTCCGAGGATTTTTTTCCTGGGATTACCAACTTGTCATCTAACTTATATATAGCATCTCATCTCATCTAACTGCAGTCTAAACCCAGACGATGTTCCATTAGTTACATAATAGTTTGTGCAGTTTAAAATTACAGAATTCATTTCCAGAAAACAAATTCCATCCATTTTAATGTTTTCTATAAGGATGGATACACGATGTTATCGACAAAACAAGGTAGGTAAAATGTCTGGCAAGGATGTCAAGTCAATTAGCATGTGTCATTTCTTATACTTAGTGTCTGTTCTCAAGGGAAATATTGACAACCACTTGTCTTCATGTTTTATTGTAGTGGGTTATAATGTTCTATCAGACTGGGACAAAATGTGACATAATGGATGTTTGTAAATTGCTGTAACATATCAAAGATTATTGCAAACATCACTAGCTTTTTTCAAAATAAATATGAAATTGTTTCTCTTCTTGAAATATAGATTCATAAAATACAATGACAGTTATAGTGAGATCTACTAGTCAGTAGTTAGAACAGTAATATACTTAGTCCTTTTAATAGTGAGCTCTACTAGTCAGTAGTTAGAACAGTAATATACTAGTTCTTGTTAAAGTGAGCTCTACTAGTCAGTAGTTAGAACAGTAATATACTTAGTCCTTTTAATAGTGAGCTCTACTAGTCAGTAGTTAGAACAGTGATATACTTAGTCCTTGTTATAGTGAGCTCTACTAGTAAGTAGTTAGAACAGTAATATACTAGTCCTTGTTATAGTGAGCTCTGCTAGTCAGTAGTTAGAACAGTAATATACTATTCTTGTTATAGTGAGCTCTACTAGTCAGTAGTTAAAACAGTAATATACTCATCCTTGTTATAGTGAGCTCTACTAGTCAGTAGTTATAACAGTAATATACTTAGTCCTTGTTATAGTGAGCTCTACTAGTAAGTAGTTAGAACAGTAATATACTAGTCCTTGTTATAGTGAGCTCTGCTAGTCAGTAGTTAGAACAGTAATATACTATTCTTGTTATAGTGAGCTCTACTAGTCAGTAGTTATAACAGTAATATACTAGTCCTTGTTATAGTGAGCTCTACTAGTCAGTAGTTAGAACAATAATATACTAGTCCTTGTTTTAGTGAGCTCTACTAGTCAGTAGTTAGAACAGTAATATACTAGTTCTTGTTAAAGTGAGCTCTACTAGTCAGTAGTTAGAACAGTAATATACTTAGTACTTGTTATAGTGAGCTCTACTAGTCAGTAGTTAGAACAGTAATATACTAGTCCTTGTTATAGTGAGCTCTATTAGTCAGCCGTTAATACAGTCATTTACTTATCCTTGTTAAAGTGCACATTTTATGCATCAATGAGTAAAGCCTTTAATACACTTTCTTGTACAAAATTTTCTGTCAATATTTTGCTCACAACATGTCATGCATTAAATTAAATTTTTCTCAAGGACCATTCTAAAAATGGTTAAAAAAGCAGAATATCTTGTTTAAAAGTTCATAATACATTTAATTATAATTGACCTCCCAGGAAAACCTTCCGTATCTCATCCTGGCTGGAGCTGTAATTAGGTGGGAAAGACAGATTTTTTGCTTCTAAGGGAGATAATTTGCAATTCTCAGTGAAGTTTATGTCACTTCATATGGACATAAATTTCAAACAAAACTGTCTATGTGACATCCAGGCTGTCTGATGAGACTGGTGAATGTGTTAACATTTCCAGCAATAATCGCTTTACATGTTTGTGATACTGTTAAGACTGATATTACAAGTCTTTTATTGTTGTTTCCCACGTCTATGAAATCCAATGTGGCTGGCCACTAGGTGTCATCAGGGACTCCGATATTGGTGGTGGTGGCGGGACACCTGATTGGAGTCTGGTAGCCATCTCAATGGAGTTGTTTTATTTACATTTACTAACAATATTGTTAGACAAAATGTGTTTTACTCTGCTGCTGATCAGGACATCAATGGTGGTTGTGTCTGAAACTGCATTGTTAAATGTCTGATCAAGGTAACAACAGAAACAGAGGAGTTCTCCTATACTTTTATAATAACCAATGGTTGTATGGACTAAAATGACTTTCAAATTGTGTAATATTGATAACATTTCTATAACACAACAGACTATAACTCTGTAGTCTTGTCTTGATAAAACAAAAGGGCACATAGTACTGAAGTATTACTATATCTATCATTAAATAAAATGTATCCAACAGTTTCAAACTATATGGGCACATAGGGTATAAATGTTTGGAACTTTTGAACAAAATGAAAATACTTAAATAAAATAAAACTATTGTTGAAGAAAAATGAGTCGACTGACTTGTTTGTTTCTGTAGTGCCATTATTGTTCTGCTCTACATTGTGTTGAGGTAAACCACTAAACCTACTTTACACGGTTGTTAAAGTTTTTAGAATCTTAAAGAAACTTTGAAATTAACAGGACTATGTGCATGTTGAAACCTTCCTGGGAATTTAAAAACTGAGTTGAAGGTGTCGTTCAAATTACGAAATTCTAACATTTAAAGTTGTGTCAACAATTCTGCTTTGAACGAGACCACACTGCTGTTAATGTAAGGAGCTGGACCAGTTGTGTGCCACTCTCCTATTTTCCATTGTGGATACGGTCAGTGTATTGATTCGGTCAGCTTTTAGGTGAAATTTGAGGTTGAAGGAGTTATCTCCCATTGTCAAGGCCAAAATGATGCATGCTGAACATAAGCCAAGCGTTTCAACAAATCAACTCTAAAGACCTAGGAGGATTTGTACGGCAATGACCACCTAGGATTATCAGGGATAACCTCACATATTTTGTTTGTCTTTGATTTGACCTCAGATGACCCAACATATTATGTGTACTCTATGATTTGACCCCAAATGACCTTGATTATTTTATTGCTCATGAAATTACATAAAAAGATCTTTCATAATTTGCCTGAACTTGTTATATAATCTTTGATTACCTTGTGTATTTTTAGGTCTGGAAGTTGGGTCGACAAAGACGGGTGGTTCGTCAGGCGGTAGCAGCCACGGCAGCAGTAGTAGTGGTCGTCACAGTGACATCATCAACCAGCTGGGGGAAGGCTCTGACATCAAACAGTTCATGTCACCAGAGGTATGCATCCATACTTTCTAAATAAAAACTAAATGGATTGCTTAAATTTCAGAAGTATTTATTATGAATTCCACAGGTTATATGAATTTAAGGTTATCTGAATGACATTTCTTGCTGTTCTTGCAAAATTCCCTCAAGATTTATTTACATTATAATCTGATAAAAGACTGATATAGCTCCAAATGATTTTAAGTATCACCCAGAATAGTTTCCCGAACACACGAGGACTTCAGAATCTACTGAAAATGTCACGATGTTAAATGTATATAATGGTGTTTTACTCTGAATCTTCAGCATCTTCACTGACACGCTGTAGGCTACCATCATCAAGATACCTCCCTTCATACAACACTCTACCTTAAATTCTGTAACATATATTGATCGAAATCATATTGTACAGCTATGGTACAAGTATTTCTGTGATCTTCCACTTTTTGTAACCATGCAGCCTTGTGATGTTTTCAGTTCCTAGATGATGATGGCGCTGAAAGTGATGACAGCATACACACAATGACAGAAGCAGAGTCGCGCATATCTCACAAGAAATTTGGTGCTATACGAAAGGCAGGGTAAGGAAGATCAGTTTTTATGTTCATGGGATCAGTGAGACAGGGGAAGTAACTCTAGGAAGATCAAAGTGTGTTGATGGGATAAGGGAGACAGGGGAAGTAAATCAGGAAGATCAAAGTGTGTTGATGGGATAAGGGAGGCAGGGGAAGAGCTCTAAGGAAGATCAAAGTGTGTTGATGGGATAAGGCAGACAGGGGAAGTAACTCAGGAAGATCACAGTGTGTTGATAGGATAAGGGAGGCAGGGGAGGAGCTCTTAGGAAGATCAATGTTTGTTGATAGGATTACGGCGACAAGGGAGAAGCTTTAAGGAAGATCAGTGTATGTTTATGGGATAAGGGAGATAGGAAAGGAGCTCTTAGGAAGTTCATGGGATCATGAAGACAGAGGAAGTAACTTTAGGAAGATCAGTGTGTTTTTGAGTTGATTACGAAGACAGGGGAGGAGCTCTTAGGAAGATCAGTATATGTTCATGGGATCAGGAAGACAGGGGAAGTAACTCAGGAAGATCAAAGTGTGTTGATGGGATCAGGAAGACAGGGGAAGTAACTTTAGGAAGATCAGTGTGTTTTTGAGTTGATTACGAAGACAGGGGAGGAGCTCTTAGGAAGATCAGTATATGTTCATGGGATCAGGAAGACAGGGGAAGTAACTCAGGAAGATCAAAGTGTGTTGATGGGATCAGGAAGACAGGGGAAGTAACTCAGGAAGATCAAAGTGTGTTGATGGGATAAGGTAGACAAGGGAGATCAGTGTGTTTGTGCATTTAAGGAGACAGGTTAAGTTATTCTAAGTTTAGGAAGACAGGGTAAGTAACACTAGGAACACAGAGATTGCACATCGCTTAAAAAAACAAAGTTTTCTTTAAGGAGAAATAAAGTCAATAGACTAGTTTGAAACCATTTTCTTTTTGCGATGATACTAACACATGTTTACTTAAAGAGCAAAGGTGAGTGGATGCTATCTGAAGCTTCTTGAGATGAAATGACACATGAACTAACATAAAGTGATAATGTCAAGTGTCAAAACCTTTCATAAGTTTGTAAGTATGTGCATGTAAGATAATTTAAGGAGAGGTTGATACAAGGTGTTTAGATCAGCAACAGATTAATAGTTTAAATGTGTTGCTGTTTAAAAAAGATAAAATTATAATGTTACATTATAATAACTATAAATTTCCTTGAATGAAATGCAAGTAGACAATTTCTGACTGATGTTTTAAGCACTGGCTTTGACATTGTCTGTGAGACATACACGTCTATATTTGATATTCTGTAAATCCCATTGTACCCAATAGAGGTTGGTGGTGAAGCACTGGCTTTGACATTGTCTGTGAGACATACACATCTATATTTGGTATAATTCCCATTGTACCCTATAGGTGGTTGGTGGTGAAGAACTGGTTTTGACATTGTCTGTGAGACATACACGTCTATATTTGGTATAAATCCCATTGTACCCTATAGGTGGTTGGTGGTGAAGCATTGGCTTTGACATTGTCTGCGAGATATACACGTCTATATTTGGTATAAATCCCATTGTACCCTATAGGTGGTTGGTGGTGAAGAACTGGCTGACACAGAGGAAGAGGAAGTTGGAGCTGGCACCCAAGAGGAAGTGGAAGCGTTACTGGGTGTGTCTAAAGGGCACCGTGCTACTCTTCTTTGACTGTGACGAGGAAACCTTGATAGATGAAAACACAATCCCAAGGCATATTCTAGGTACTTATATAGCCCTCGATTTTGAATTCAACATGGCAGCAAATAATTCTTAATGTCAAATAGCACTACTAACCCAATCATCTCAAAACTGAAAAATTGACATTGCAGGAATTGACTTTTTTAATGCAAACAGCATTTGTTAACTTCCAAAGTGTTATTTGAGATTTTATAGATGAACATTTCATTCAAAAGGACCTTTTTCATTGTGAAAACCAAAAGAACTTTATGACTTTTTTATAAGAAAAGAAGAATACAATGAATTCTGGTTGAATGGCGTTACAATAATCCATTTGGGTGATATTAACTCTTCTGTCCTTATAGTACATGCATCTCAATAATTCCAAATATATAGATTGTAAAATTGAATGATCAGTTTTACAGAAATAGAAAGCCATAAAATATGGAAACTAATGTTGAAGGCCCAAATCAAATAAAGCAAATGTGTCGGTGTGAGATATGGCAAATACACTGTACAAGATGTATAGCTCCGACTTCTGTGATCAATAGCTTTCTTTCCCATGTATCACAGAAAAGTGCTTCTTTTAAAAAAACTGGGGTTATCTGAAATAAATTTCTAAAAATGGAAAAGGATTTAATGACCATCCAAGGTATTTTGTTTCAGAAATTGAAAAGTTCACCAAAAAAAAATTGATTGATACATGACACAGGTTTAAAAACATAACTGAATTGAAATAAACTTTTGCTATGATGTAGTGCCAGCAGACCAGCAACTGTCTACAAGGACATTTTAGAACCTTAAACGATAAGAAATCTGAGGATTCAACAACCAATTAATCAAGTACTTTTTTTCAGTCATTGAAGGGGGGATAACCCAGGCAGTCCCAGAGCATCCTAAGAGAGATAACATATTCTCCCTAAGCACTGCCTTCGGTGATGCCTACCTGTTTCAGGTAAGACAACTCTTTAAGGGAGTATCAGTTAAAAAAATTGTCAGAAAAAAAATTAGAATTGATTAAAATCATAAAGTTTGAATACAGGATATAATTCATTCAGTGATATATATTTGTATTGTTATATTTATGTTTAGACTTAGTTTTCTTATATGATGCTACAAATATTCAGGTGAATATCAGGCTATTGTGGCCTTCAGACCTACCTGTACTAATAAGAGTTTACTACTGACCTGATTAAGGAGCACCACCCTTCCTTTTCCAGGCTCTATCCCCTACTGAGGTAGACAGCTGGATTTGTGCTGTACATTCAGCATGTGCCTCTGCGTTTGCACGGCAGCATGGGAAGGACAATACTCTACGGCTGATGAAGAGCGAGCTACACAAACTGGAAACCAACATTGATGTGGTAGGTAGATGTGATAAAAATAGTACATATTACTGTGTTGTATTAAAAATGTATATTTATAAATATACATCTAAGTTATAAAACTGCATCACATTCGTAAAACGGCACATGTCATTGTTACAGGACGTGAAGATGAAGAAAATGGCAGAACTCCAGTTGACAGTTGTCAAGGATCCACGTAGTCGTCAGGCCATCATTAAACAGATCAGCCAATGGGAAGAGAACCTGGAGAAGCTATTTATAGAACAGTACCGCCTGCGATGTTACATTTCCTCTCTACAAGGGACAGAACTGCCCAACCCCAAGGTGAGCTGGTCACTAGAAATAGCTGAAATTTTCTGTTTGTTTTTTACTTGCTTTTATGAAAATATCTTTCAAATCATTTGCAAAAGTCTTCTGTTCTCAAAAATATAACAAGAAAATGCATGATTTTATAACAGATTTTGTTTTAGCTAGATAATGTAGTAAATTCCTACTGAATTGTCAAAAATGTAGAAAGCACAACTAAATTTCTAAAAAGTAACAAGTCCTGCTGTATTTTAAACTGTAACAAGCCTACACAATTGTCTAAACTGTAACAAGCCTACTGAATTGTCTAATCTGTAACAAGACTACTGAATTGTCTAAACTGTAGCAAGCCTACTGAATTGTCTAAACTGGTTAACAAGCCTACTGAATTGTCTAAACTGGTTAACAAGCCTACTGAATTGTCTAAACAGTAACATGCCTACTGAATTGTCTAAACTGTAGCAAGCCTACTGAATTGTCTAAACTGGTTAACAAGCCTACTGAATTGTCTAAACAGTAACATGCCTACTGAATTGTCTAAACTGTAGCAAGCCTACTGAATTGTCTAATCTGTAACAAGCCTACTGAACTGATTAATCTGTAACAAGCCTACTGAATTGTCTAACCTGTAACAAGCCTACAGAATTGTCTAAACTGTAACAAGCCTACTGAACTGTCTAATGTGTAACAAGCCGACTGAATTATCTAATCTGTAACAAGCCTACTGAACTGATTAATCTGTAACAAGCCTACTGAATTGTCTAAACAGTAACATGCCTACTGAATTGTCTAAACTGTAACAAAAGCCTACTGAATTGTCTAATCTGTAACCAGCCTACTGAATTGTCTAATCTGTAACCAGCCTACTGAATTGTCTAATCTGTAGCAAGCCTACTGAATTGTCTAATCTGTAACCAGCCTACTGAATTGTCTAATCTGTAGCAAGCCTACTGAATTGTCTAATCTGTAGCAAGCCTACTGAATTGTCTAATCTGTAGCAAGCCTACTGAATTGTCTAATCTGTAGCAAGCCTACTGAATTGTCTAAACTGGTTAACAAGCCTACTGAATTGTCTAAACTGTTTAACAAGCCTACTGAATTGTCTAAACTGGTTAACAAGCCTACTGAATTGTCTAAACTGGTTAACAAGCCTACTGAATTGTCTAAACAGTAACATGCCTACTGAATTGTCTAAACTGTAGCAACCCTACTGAATTGTCTAAACTGTAACAAAAGCCTACTGAATTGTCTAATCTGTAGCAAGCCTACTGAATTGTCTAATCTGTAGCAAGCCTACTGAATTGTCTAATCTGTAGCAAGCCTACTGAATTGTCTAATCTGTAGCAAGCCTACTGAATTGTCTAAACTGTAACAAGCCTACTGAATTGTCTAAACTGTAACAGCAATTTCATTCATTAGTGCTTTCATTTTGACAGTTTCAGGACTTGATGTACATGTATTAAATTTTAGTTTAACTTGTTATTGATCTATTGAGGATTGTCACAAGGCAACAACCTCTGATCAAGTATAATTAGTTCCACTAAGAGCAGTAAGTAAAATGAGCTTAGATCCTACTAATCTACGTCAGCTGGCTGATGTATGTTTGGTGTCTGACAGAAAACTATGTTATGTAAAGCAGGCATGGCTGTAGGATAGCTTTATGAAACATATGAAAATAAAATATATTTTAGTATTATTTTGGGCCTGTTTCAGAGATGTGGGTGCCCTATTGTAATCATGTTGTCCATCTATCTGTTTTGGGTTAGTTTTGATATTTATATTGCTATGACCATATTTAACAAATTGGTATTTTTGTCCCTGATCATCAAACTAGTAAGCTGATTTTTTCCTGTACAGTTTGTTATATTAAAGAAAAAATGGATTACATAGTACATACTCTTTCATTAAATCATAGCTTTACTTACTCAACACATTCACATCCCTTCTCTATTGGATGAACTGCCAAACAAAATCTAAATAAGAGGGAGCAAAGACTTAAATCCATTAGTTAGAAATGTATCAGGAAGAGGTCAGTGGGGCCTAATGCACTACAAGATGTGTACTTTAAAACACAAGTACCCACACCCAACAACACAACAACAGAAAACTCCATTCAACATCCGATTTATTTGTTCATTGTCCAGGGTTGCTGGCTAATTAAGAGAAGTTACTAGATGAATTTCACACAGAAAACTTCAATCAACACAGATTTCCTCTAACATTACGGTTGCTTCACTCCACTAGCCAATTCTGCAAACAAACCATTCACAGCTTTTTGTACAAGTTTAACTTCCTTCATAGATTTTCCCTTTCACCATTTGCTCCGTGTTATTTGTTTTGGTCTGTTTTCCAGGTTATTGTTTTTATCAGTATTTCCATTTTTCATTTAATTTGTGCTTTAAATTGGGTTTTAAATGTCAAACACAATATGCCACCGCATTTAACGAATAAATGTAACATTTAAGATTGCGTTCAACATATATAGCTACATGCTTGAAGATTGATATGGATTTGCCTGAATATCAAACCACATTTTTACAGTGAATTTTAAACATCAAAATATGTTTACTTGTACAGTGAATTGTAAACATCAAATCACGTTGACCTTTACAGTGAATTGTAAACATTAAATCACGTTTACCTATACAGTGAATTCTAAACACATTTTTACCTGGCTCTACACACTTCACTTATAAAAAAAAAAAAAAATCTAGATTAACGAATGACGAATTTTTAGGACAATGTAATTCAATTTCTTGCCATAAAAACAAATGTTTACTATGAATATGTGTAGAGCGTGAATTCCATACTACTGGAGTCTGTGTATGGCTTCAGAGCCTTAGGATCAGCCGAAGAGCCTGGTTACTCCAGCTACAGCTGATCCAGGTGTTCCCTGTTGTTTTAAGGATAAAGATCTCTCTTGTTCTGTATTAAATTGTTCCAATAAAACCCCTGTTTTATAGTCAAACCACCAGGATTGAAAGTGGATGAACAGGTTTCCACTGAATTACAGTATGCTGCTGGTGTTTTTGTTTGGAAATGTTGATGTGTCTGCAATAGGAACATTTTGCACAATTGTAAATTTGATTTTGTATAATTGTCCGATTGAATCATTCATGCATTATGATTCCTCCAATTAATGGCACATGTTTATTTGTGAGATCTGTGCAAAGTTTTTCCGTGAGATAATTAAGATTATTGTGCCTGTCTCAGTCTCTGTTTACACCATACCCAGTCTTTTTCCATGATTGATGACAGCGCTGCTCTCAGCAGTTATTGATATTTTTGAAGTGCTGTTAATTTCTTTAATATTGGCTCAAAAGTGCAGAAATAAGTTAGACAAATGATTATTCAGATTAAGTGCAAAAATCAAAGACATAATGATTGATTCTATCTCTTGATAGTCTGTACTTGTAATATAAATTAATTTTTGTTCCTTTGTGATATGCCCTTCTGAAGGATGCAGGAGGTACTTGGATGACATGATTTTCTATAGGATGACTGACACAGGAAGATAGCAATGGTTGACAAAGGGTGATAGCAATGGTTGACAAAGGGTGATGGCAATGGTTGACAAAGGGTGATAGCAATGGTTGACAAAGGATGATAGCAATGGTTGACAAAGGATGATAGCAATGGTTGACAAAAGGTGATAGCAATGGTTGACAAATGGTGATAGCAATGGTTGACAAAGGATGATAGCAAGGGTTGACAAAGGGTGATAGCAATGGTTGACAAGGGATGATAGCAATGGTTGACAAAGGCTGATAGCAATGGTTGACAAAGGGCGATAGCAATGGTTGACAAAGGGTGATGGCAATGGTTGACAAAGGATGATAGCAAGGGTTGACAAAGGGTGATAGCAATGGTTGACACAGGGTGATAGCAATCGTTGACAAAGGGTGATAGCAATGGTTGACAAAGGATGACAACAATGGTTGACATAGACAAGATTGATAGGACTTTTTTTAACCAAATGTTTGCATGACTATTGATCATATGACTCCATTGGTTGAAAAAGAATGACATAGTTAATAAAAAAGATTGTATACCAGTGGCTTACAGGATGATAGCAGTGGTGGACATGACTAATGTGTCCACTATGAAAAGTAATTAACTGGCTTGAACATTTTAATTGTTCAATCAGGTTATTTGTGTAATGTCATCTTATGTTGATAATGTTTGTTTATTGATCCTATAGGGTTTAGGATGAAGGCTGTCTGTATTATCCCTCCAGAGCCTATAGGGTTTAGGATGAAGGCTGTTTGTATTATCTCTCCAGACCCTATAGAGGTTAGGATAAAGGCTGTTTGTATTATCGCTCCAGACCCTATAGAGGTTAGGATTAAGGCTGTTTGTATTATCCCTCCAGAGCCTATAGAGGTTAGGATGAAGGCTGTTTGTATTATCCCTCCAGAGCCTATAGAGGTTAGGATGAAGGCTGTTTGTATTATCTCTCCAGAGCCTATTGAGGTTAGGATGAAGGCTGTTTATATTATCCCTCCAGAGCCTATAGAGGTTAGGATGAAGGCTGTTTGTATAATCCCTCCAGAGCCTATAGAGGTTAGGATGAAGGCTGCTTGTATTATCCCTCCAGAGCCTATAGAGGTTTGGATGTCAGTTTGGTAGACTTGTAAGTTTTGTTTCCTCCCTCTCTTCCATCCACCAGCCCTAACTTTCCACACTCACCTTTTGGTACGTCCTTAAGCTATTATTAAAAACGTAACGTCCACCTCCTTATTATCTACAAAGCAATTATTTACCAGTTTCCTTGTTTAGATCTATGATTCTGTTGGTCATTTCGTCCTTGAAGATCAATAATTATAAATCTGTCTGGTCAGTGATGGCTGGGCTGGTCAGTGATGGCTGGCCGGTCAGATTGAGCCTGTGATGACAGAAGATCAGTGCGATGGATGTGATTGGTGTTGTGACTAGCAGGACTGGCTTGTGGGAGTAATCAGGCGTGTGATATGTAGGAGAACAGCTGTGTAGTGCCGCCCCTGATTTCCTAGTCAATCTATAACGGGACAGACCCTGTGTTCCCTTTGTCCCTCCCTCACTTGTCATACTCCAAGCTTAAAACATTGTTTTCCGCTGAATTGCTACCGATAAAAGTAAACTGGTTGAAATGTCCCTTAAGTTGAATTGACTATGATGAATGATAACAACAGGGGGACATTGATCAGTGTGTATGAAGTAAGAGCCATCGATTCCCACCACACTGGCTACAACTGCTGGTGAACACACAGCACTGAGGGTAGCGCTACTGTGCAGGCAAAGCTTGGATACTGCTTAAGTGTTGGAAAATCTTCATCTGTTCTATATGGAACTTTTTCTCTGGTAGGTTACCTTTGGTCTTCATTACTAAAGGCAAGTTATGTAAACTACAGCTTTACTGTAAGTGCAACCTTAAGGATTGCTGCTGGCAAGTTATTTGAACTTCAGGACAACTTTTAAGAAATTGTGTGGACTACAAGATTACTGCTGGCAATTTATGGGAACTAAGGATTACGTCTTTCATTGCTTGTTATGCTTATCAAAGACATTCTGACCTACAATTGTATATGTTATTGTAGCAGGAGAAATCTTTGACATTCCTGATTTCATTGGATTGATGTTGAAGTCATCCAATTATACTTTGTGATGACTCCTTACTGATGGGGATTGTGATCATGATTTATATGTTAATTGTATTCTTTCCACTGATATTGACATTGTTCTCAGTTAAATACATTGTATCACCTTTTCCTCCTAACATACCCTCTTTTGAGTTAGATAACATGTGTTTTTATGTGATGTGTGTTACCTTGTGATTTATTTTGACAACTGGGCATTAAACTTAACAGATTTAACAATTTATAACAGTTAAAATGACCAGGTGCAGGCCTAGAGGTCCATGACAACGTTATATTACTTACTGCTGGTATATGTTACATACCTGTGTATGTTACCTGGTATACCTGTGTATGTTACCTGGTATATGTTACATACCTGTGTATGTTACCTGGTATATGTTACATACCTGTGTATGTTACCTAAGTGGGATGGCCTATGTTAATATGAAATTCTGCTTTGAACTGTTAATATGTAAAAAAAAAAGTTGACATATTTTTTTTGCTTACAGAACTATAGTGATTCAGCTACGTACAATGTACTGGACTTGAAACAAATAGAAAATAATGGCTCTAGCTTATCATACACAAACATAAAATATAGGCACTGTAACTCTATTGAGATATCCTCACTTCTGGAAGTCCACGTCAATTGACTTTTCAGTAATGTTGTAATACACAGATTTCTTCAAGTATAAGGTTGTGATGACATTTTTTGACATTGTGACTTGATTCAGGCATGAATACAATTGTTGGGAAGTTATTAAGATTTGATGACTTTTTAATGATTTTTGAGTTGTAGAAATGAGTTGATTCGGAATAGTGATGTGTCACCGTAGTTCCCTACCCAGTCTGATTGAGTTACTTTGATTTGGCCATCATAAGAAGACCAATATATGATAATTACCTACAGACTGTGTGAGATATATCTCTAGTAAATTATACAGGATCTATGTCAGGGCCGAGGACAATAATGTAATCACCGCTATTCACACAAATGGATGTTAGTGGAACATACAAGCACAGACTAGGGATGGACATGATTACAGAGTGCCCTATTAGCAAGTCAAGAGTTGTGATGTCCGAGGGAGGCTCCGAGTTAGCGACACCAGAATTAGGTTAAGTGTTAGCAAGTGAACAGACAAGTCATATGGGGTGAAATTGATGTTCATGTTCATGTCCATGACGTCAAATCTGGTACAATAATTGTATAATTTCTCTTCCACATTGTCAGGTCCTCCTTGCCAGTGCATCCAAGTCCACTAAGACGACCCTCGGGAGGCTTGGGATCTTCACTGTGACGTCCTTCCATGCTCTTGTGTGTGCCAGGAAGCCGCTTGTGGTACCCAACATCTATGGCAAAGGTCACCACAAGGGGGGAATGCTCTCCCCACGGGGGGATGGCACCTTTAGATACAACATAAAGCCAAGCCCTTCAAAGAGCCTCAGTACTGAGTAAGTATGAGTTGTCAACAGTAAATATTAGGTCTGANGAGCCCGTCAAAGAGCGTCAGTACTGAGTAAGTATGAGTTGTCTACAGTAAATATTAGGTCTTATGTACAAGGTAGCTCCAGTACTGAGTAAGTATGAGTTGTCTACAGTAAATATTAGGTATTATGTACAAGGTAGCTCCAGTACTGAGAAAGTATGAGTTGTCTACAGTTAATATTATGTCTTATGTACAAGGTAGCTCCAGTACTGAGTAAGTATGAGTTGTCTACAGTAAATATTGGGTCTTATGTACAAGGTAGCTCCAGTACTCAGTAAGTATGAGTTGTCAACAGTTAATATTAGGTCTTATGTACAAGGTAGATCCAGTACTGAGTAAGTATGAGTTGTCTACAGTAAATATTACGTCTTATGTACAAGGTAGCTCCAGTAATGAGAAAGTATGAGTTGTCTACATTTAATATTATGTCTTATGTACAAGGTAGCTCCAGTACTGGGTAAGTATGAGTTGTCAACAGTAAATTTTAGGTCTTATGAACAAGGTAGCTCCAGTACTGAGAAAGTATGAGTTGTCAACAGTAAATAGTTGGTCTTATGTACAAGGTAGCTCCCGTACTGAGTAAGTATGAGTTGTCGACAATAAATAGTAGGTCTTATGAACTAGGTAGCTCCAGTACTGAGTAAGGATGAGTTGTCAACAGTAAATAGTTGGTCTTATGGACAAGGTAGCTCCAGTACTGAGTATGTATGAGTTGTCAACAGTAAATAGTAGGTCTTATGAACAAGGTAGCTCCAGTACTGAGAAAGTATGAGTTGTCAACAGTAAATATTAGGTCTTATCTACAAGGTAGATCCAGTACTGAGTAAGTATGAGTGGTCAACAGTAAATATTAGGTCTGATGTACAAGGTAGCTCCAGTACTGAGTATGTATGAGTTGTCAACAGTAAATATTAGGTCTTATCTACAAGGTAGATCCAGTACTGAGTAAGTATGAGTTGTCAACAGTAAATTTTAGGTCTTATGTACAAGGTAGCTCCAGTACTGAGTAAGTATGAGTTGTCAACAATAAATAGTAGGTCTTATGAACAAGGTAGCTCCAGTACTGAGTAAGTATGAGTTGTCAACAGTAAATATTAGGTCTTATGTACAAGGTAGATCCAGTACTGAGTAAGTATGAATTCTATACAGTAAATATTTTGTCTGATAAAGGTGAAACCCTGGGGTCCAGTATTTCCCACACAAAAAAATATTTAAGGTTCCAGGATCATTACACTGCAATGGTTTATATCCCAATAAACAGTTATTGAGTATGAAGAGAAGAACTGAATTCTGTTCTCGAGATTGGTCTGGGGTCTGGCTCTGCCCCAGGGAACTCTGTTCCTTGGTTGTAACATGGAAATGTTTATGATCCCCACTCTAGAAGTTCATATATACAGTTGCTGGGCATGAGGAGATAAATACAGTCATACTACCAGAATAAGCCCAGAGGTCTTGCCTAGCCCTGGAGAATAAGTCCCTGGGTCATAACATGGAAACATTTCAAATTCCCTCCTTTTAACTCAATGTGCGTATATGATCTAATCCACATTTCCTATGAAGCATCCTTGGTCCCTTTGTATTGTTATGTAAATAGAGTGTGTAGCTTCCCCGGGGTCTTGGCACAAAGTGAGGAAATTCAGGTTTTAAGTTTTTGAAAGCTATTAGAGACAGAGCCAAAATTTAAAAAAAATAAAATCAGTGTTATATTAAAGAGAATATTTTTTTAGCATTGCTTAGATATCAAGGTGAGCAATACAGGTCTTCTGGGCCTCTTGCCATATCATTTTTTCACTTAATTGAATTTAATGAAATCCATATTTACATCCCAGGTTAGATACAGTTGGTTTTGATTAAACAATTGCTATTCTCTGACATATGTAGACATCTGCAGACAACAACTCAACATGATTTCAATTTGTATCAATTTCTCCTCTGTAAATAATTGAGGATGTCTGATATTGCGGTGTATTTTGCAGAGAATCCATTTAGATAACAGCTGTTTTCTTCCTGAACACAAAACCATCAGGTCTTTTTTTAAATCAATAGTTTTAGCTTGAATGTGAAGAAATCTTCAGATTAATCTTAAATACTTCTGGTCTCATGGGAGGGGCAAGATCACGCAACCTGTATTTAGGTCTAGATCGTGTGTCCTGTATGGGCATAGGTATGAGGAGGGATGTGATGTCTCAGTCTTACATACACAGTCTAGGTAAGGGAATGGTTTATCATCCTGCCATCATCATAGATCACTTAACATATTCTGTCAGGATTTTATTAAAAAGGATGATATGGAAGGGGAATCAATTTTGGATATGATCTGATTTTTATTTCAAGTGTATGAAAATGGGATACAAAAACAAAACAAAAAAATCTTTGACTGATGAAGTTGTGATAAGGATCTCATAAATTCTATTTAAATTTTAACTTTTTCTATCCATAAAATATTCTGTCATGTTAAAACTTTCACTATTCATTCTGCATCTAGTGGCAAATGTAACCTGGTTAGGAACGCCAAGTTAGGCAGTACAGAACTTGATAATGATATGACACACTATGGTCAGGAACACCAAGTTAGGCAGCACAGAACTTGATAATGATATGACATATACTATGGTCAGGAACGCCAAGTTAGGCAGTACAGAACTTGATAATGATATGACACACTATGGTCAGGAACACCAAGTTAGGCAGTACAGAACTTGATAATGTTATGACACACTATGATCAGGAACGCAAAGTTAGGCAGTACAGAACTTGATAATGATATGACACACTTTTGTAATTGGAACTGAAGCGTGGCACTCACAGAGTTCAAAAGTAGGTTTTCTACATCAGGTAATGCTCGTTTGCTCTGTTTGGAAGAGTAAGCAAACATGACCAAACATTTGAATTCTCCTATACATCCATTTCAACTGTTTTATAGAGGATCGTACTGCCCAAACCATCACAGTGTCTGTTTCCAAGAGTAAAAACTTGTTTAAGGAATAAAATGTTGCCGATGAGAGATTAATTATATTGTGAAGAATGAGAGGAAATGTCAGAATACCTGATGCTTATAACCATAGAACAGTTCCAAGTGGACTCCAGTCACATATTTTTACCTTGCTGTCAACAGTTGGTGTCAATTAAAACCCAATATCATCTACACTCTCTGTGACGATTCAGGTAGTATAGTTAGCTTGGCAAACTTCTCCGACATTTCAGTTTGTTTTTTGGTTGTGTGTTTCATTTCTGTCTAAAAATGTTGACTAAACCAAATCTTCCCATAAATTGTTTTCAGTGTTTAAGTAAAAGGGATGTATATCAAGTCTTAATTATATAGCTCACAGACATCTTGTAGAACTGTTGCTACGTTTAGAATTGTATTTAGAATGTCTTTCCTAGTCAAGAACAGATGGCATTGTATTAACATGGCTGAATGAAAGTAGGTTATATCAGTAAAATAAGACTAGGACATTTAATCACAGTATAGATATAAAGCTTTATTAATCCACACAAGAGTGAGTGGAGTATACAGGACACATGGGTCTATACACAGCAGAACACAGACACAAGGAAAAATAAACACTTATTAGTGTTAAGTGGATAAAATAGTTTGTTGTTAACCACATAATTAGATTATCAAATAGTCGAGATGAATAACTGTTGTTTACTTAACAGGCCTAGAGGTTGGTAAGTCTTGTTTGTAGAGGTATTTAGTGTTGTTTAACAGAACTTGTAATATTTCAGTGGTGTGTACAAGGCTACAGACTTTGACGAGGTTGTAGCTGATCTATACAAGGACATACCTGATGGCATCTCTGACAAGTCAGAAGAAAGCGCCATAATGGAAACACTGTCTCGCATAGCTTTACCTAATAACCAGGTGAGTCTGTTACTTTGTTCTACCTAATCCCAGGTAAATCTCTGACATATACATAATTCTATATTTGTTTGCTTGTTTTTTTATTCGGTTGAGGTGAACAAGTCACTACTGGGGTTCAGTAAGATGTGTTTTCAAAACGGGTAAACTCCCTTGTCTCACAAAATGGGTAAATTCCCTTGTCTCCCAGAATTGGGTTAACTCCCTTGTCCTACAAAAATGGTTAGGTTAACTCCCTTGTCTCACAAAATGGGTTATCTCCCTTGTCTCACTCTTTTACCGGGCATGGGCGTCTCACAAAAACGGTTAGGTTAACTCCCTTGTCTCACAAAAATGGCTAGGTTAACTCCCTTGTCTCACAAAATGGGTTATCTCCCTTGTCTCACAAAATGGGTTAACTCCCTTGTCTCACAAAAGCTAGCCTCGCACATCAGCTCTGTCCCTTTTCAAGAAGAATGATGATGTAAATATTCATATTTATAAGCTTCCATTAGGACTAAAGTGTTATTACCCCATTACTCCCATATAACTGAGATAACATACCTGTGCTGTGATCCATTACAGCTATAACCAAGACCATGATGTGGGGTTATGTGACCTTTCCATTTCTGAGGTCCCCTGCCTAAGTTAACAGCCTGATCTTTTATACCGATACCCTGATTTGATGGGTTTTAAACTGTTTTTATAGTCAATAATATAATAATGGTTTCATCCCTGTATCCACTTCACTATTACATCTTTCTGTCTCCATTATAGTTACTTAAATAGTTACTTTATAAAGTATGTTACAGCTTTATTGAAGTCATTTCTCATCAGAATTTTAATGGGTGTCACCACACAGAATATAGTGTATTGGTAACAAATGATTCTCCTTGGTAAGCTAAATCATATAGCATCATTTGTAGAGATAGTATATAATTTTCAGCTACTTATTGGTGGTACCTGTGTATGGTCAGGTGTATGTATTGGTACCTGTGTATGGTCAGGTGTATGTATTGGTACCTGTGTATGGTCAGGTGTATGTATTGGTACCTGTGTATGGTCAGGTGTATGTATTGGTACCTGTGTATGGTCAGGTGTATGTATTGGTACCTGTGTATGGTCAGGTGTATGTATTGGTACCTGTGTATGGTCAGGTGTATGTATTGGTACCTGTGTATGGTCAGGTGTATGTATTGGTACCTGTGTATGGTCAGGTGTATGTATTGGTACCTGTGTATGGTCAGATGTATGTATTGGTACTTATGTATGGTAAGGTGTATGTATTGGTACCTGTGTATGGTCAGGTGTATGTATTGGTACTTATGTATGGTCAGGTGTATGTATTGGTACCTGTGTATGGTCAGATGTATGTATTGGTACCTGTGTATGGTCAGGTGTATGTATTGATACCTGTGTATGGTCAGGTGTATGTATTGGGACCTGTGTATGTTCAGGTGTATGTATTGGTACTTATGTATGGTCAGGTGTATGTATTGGTACCTGTGTATGGTCAGGTGTATGTATTTTATGTATTACATCCCCACCACCAAACCATTAGAATTATTTTACATTTTCACACATCAAGTCAACTCAGTGGATGACAGTAATCTGTGACTTAGATCTCAGGTAAAACCTTGTTGCTGACCTGAAGGTATATGTAATTACCTGTACAGGTATGTAGAGCCATTAAACTTGATTTTTTTTTGGCTATTTGTGAGTAATTGTAGAAGTTCCCAGAGGCTGGACTGTTATTATGGAGCATGCAGTCAAATACACTGGACAGACAAACTTTCATTTGACTCAGACAATTACAGTTATTTCCGAGCATCAAACAGAAATAGGTTCACACTGGTAAGCCTATAATGGTGTAATTATAGATATCTTTCTTTCGTTTTCCTGATTTTGTGATAATGATGGATGGTAGGACGCTCCAATGATTTTGTGGCCGTTACTGTAGTTTTCTCAGGGCTAAGGTAGATGTTTACCTGTCCAGCTAGGGAGTGTGTTATCTGGATTTGTGTGTGTCCAGAGGGCCAGCTGTCTGACAGGTACTAATAGTCATGATAAAGATTGGTGTAACATCATCAGTGGACTGGCTATTTTACATGTTTGGCTCATTATAAACATTACATATACCTACAACATTTATCTGGATATTTTACATTGTGATCAGGACAGGTAAGAAAGTGTTCTTACAATTATGATTTTGACAAATTATTCTGAAAGATGATTGATGCATTTCCATGTATATGTTCATGCATATCATTAGAGTTATTATTCTAATGGAAGAGATATGAATCACAGTAAAGGACGACTGTTTAGATCCAGAAAGTATTGCATACATATCTAAGCCAACTGTCCCCTATTAGGAAGGAAATGTTCATCCTTGATCATAATTTGACTTAATGAATTATATATAAGTGATTTAACCATGCACATGGTCAAATATTCTATAATTTTGTCCAATAGGGGTCAGAGTACCTTTTTTTTTCCAGAAAATTTTCAGATTTCTCCTTAGGTTTGTAAGTACCCTATTTACCCCATACTAAACCCAGGGGGCCAACACATCATATCTGTTTCAGAGTTGTGGGATGGGCTTATTACAGGACCATACAATAGCATTTGTTGACATTACTGCTAACCTGTGATAGATATGGCAGGTCTTTTACCGGGCATGGGCTTATTTTTAGATAAATATGGTATTAGATGTAATTGTCAGTTTAGTTGTTGCCTTGCATACATGTAATGAAGATTGTTTAGTTCTTATAATTTTTAAAATTCATGGTAAATGTCAATTGTGCTTTCAACTACATGAGACAGTAGTTAAAATTTTGGGTCTATACTAATAATAAAAGGAAGATTGATGTTGGCAAGTGAATGAGAATCAACAGTAAATGACAGAATGTTTCTCCATGGCTTACAGCTCTAGTGTGCAGTGCAGTGCAGTGCAGTAGATCCAGAGATGACGCATGGCAGTTAAATCAGTCTGATCTCACATCTCTCCATACAAATTCTAGTTGGCAGTGTCCTATCTCGGATACCAATTGTTTACGGCCATTCTGGGTTCTATTTATGTAACCTTCACTCCGAAATGTCCTCGTCTCGGAGATCTATGTTTCTAGCATTGAGCACACATCAGATTATGAGCTTGATGAATGGATGTTCAATGCTTCCGAGAATCTTTTAATACTTCGTGCGGTTTGGACATCTTAGGTGAAAGGTTAAGGTAATGTTCTCGATCAATGACAAACAGTAAACTACTGAAGAAGGTTTACTCCACCAGATTATTGGATACTATGGGTACAACTGATGTTACTGAAACGTCCCAGCCAGTGTAGCATTGTTAGATATGGAAATGACTTGATTGAGCTTTACAATGACACGGTCAACTCACAACATTAATTTCTAGTGTGTATAATCTGTTGGCAGGAATCCGACAACCAAGAACAACTGGTATATTGGTTTACCCTTGACCTTTAAGTAGAATGTATTAACATTGACCTTGAAATAGTTTGCTGGAGTATTGCTTCTTGGAAAACTTGGTTTATCTTTTACAGTTCTGAAAATGATCAAATTACTATGAAACATAGAACTTAACCATCCTAGGTTATATATTTGGCTTTATTTGATTTTGAAAATATATTTTCAAGAAGCAGTACACAACATGTAACTGTAACATGCCTTTACTGAGCTGGCCCCTCTGTAGAAACCTGAACAGTCTGGTGCAAGACAAAATAGGGTAAAGAAGTTGAGGTACTGTACAGCGCATTCATTTCTCATATTGGTCAATTAAAAGTTCACAGTTTTGTTCTAGAAATGAATTCATGTCTTTGAATTTCACACTGAACAGTTAATAGTCAAAAGTCCATACTAAGTGGAAATTGTATTCTCAGGGTTTATATAGCAAAAAATAACACTTCTGTGAAGGTAATGCGCTATACAGTATTGATACTCAAGCAAAGTTATTGCAAAACCAAACCAATTTTATAAAACATTGAAAATCATACAGATATTCAAATGTATAACCAGAATCATTAAAAGACTTTTAGATCTTGAAACATTAAGACAAAATTTTGTAACTTTTTAATCTAAAGGTCTGATTGATTTGGCATTTGGTTCATATAGTGACCAAACAAGCACCTGTATTTAACAGACAAACCACTTCTAATGGTCTACTGGTCAGTGTCAGCATGTCACACGGTCAGTGTGTCGGCAAGAAAAACCGTCATTTCCTGGTGAAAATAAGTTGAAACCTCCATTGTGTGAACACTATTCCTGTACTGTGGTAATATATGTGTATATCTCGGAATGAAGTGAAGAGCATGTCTACCTCCCCTACCCCGTGTGATCAATGGACGGCTCCGGTGTCCCTATATTGTCTCTGGGGGTGACATACAACTATTGGGTGGATTGTTAACCTTAAATATCCTAATAAGTCGCTCGCTGCCCTTAATGACCTCACCTGTAATTGTAAAAACACTTGTATTTGTTTTGCCCTCAAGCAAATGTATAAACTTTATTAAATTTTTAAACATTGCTTTGAACAGAATATTCATGTCTGTCAATCTAAACATTTAAAGCTACTTATAATACATGCTTTCATCGCCCTATACTTAAACATGCATGTTCTGTGGTCTGACTACAAGTGTTCAGATATATACTCACACCTGTCAAGTAGGGCCTGGGTATACACTAATCTGAGGGACACGGAGAAACAGCTACCTCTAGGGGTATTATACCAGTAGGGTGATTGGCGTTTAGGTATGTAGTGTTCTCACACATTTCTAGTGATAATTTATTTATAATTCTATATGGAATATCATAATGTATATTGTAATTTTGACATTTAAGATTGTCTGTCTCTAATTGAAATGGTAATATAATGGTAGACAGAATTTCCATGATTGTACAGCTCATTATAGAAATTTTAATTATAGTTATAAAGATTTTAATTACATATCTTAATTAGTGATATAGATATTAATAACAGTATGTACATGTCTATACCTTCATTTTATATAATGTTCATGTTTCTGAACACCTAATGTATCTAAAACACCATGCAAACAGGTAAACTATTATTATATTGTTATAGATTCATTTGTTTTCTCTTCATTTTTGATTTACAGCATATTTCAATGTGCATAATTTAATATCCAAGAACAAGCAATGTTCAGCTCCAAAATGACATTGTGTATGTATGTGGTGTCAGAACATACCTGTATTGATTAACAATATCAAATACACTAACAGGTACAGGTATTTCAGTATTGACTCAGGTAGACACGTTTACTACCGTGACGGTGTAAGGTAAATCACTAATCATCTTCTGTCATCATATACCTAATTCTCTGTGTATAAGTGAGAGTAGACACAGGACTATAGCACTGTCGACCAGTCCCAGTAAATAGTATACGGTTGTTATGTCCCCACTGGTCATCACAGACTGGACGTAAAAAAAACATAAAAACACCATCTGTGAATGGTCAGTGACAACTGTGTATTGTTTTTCAGAACATTTTGGTAGGAGTGGACAAGAAGACCTCAGTTCAGCACCTGCTAGAGTCTGTGTGTAGTAAGAGACAGCTCAATCCCTCAGACCATTATGTACGAATAAAAATGCCAAACGCGCCGCAAGGAAACTACTATATACCAGATATGCAAGACAACATTAAGAAACTGGTAAGTAATGAGTACCTACTGCAGTCACTATGTACTTACATGACCAATGGTCATCCAGATATTTTATGCATGTGAGTCATGATTGTAAGCAAGGTGGGACAGCGCAATTATCTTTATGTACCGGATTACGTCCCTGATTTCCTCTTAGCTGATGTACATACGCCTCCAGGTTCATAGAGAAGTTCTCCTGGTCATAACCCTACGATTTTGAATTTCTAATCAGTTCAGTGGCTGATTCCCCTTAAGATCAGTCCTTTAACCTGATCTACGGTATCATCAGAAGACCCACTGCAGGTCAGACTAATCTCCGACAGCCTTGCCATCAAATGTAATGACATTACAGGGACGGGATTCAGTCACAGTGGAATACCTAGCTCTGTGAAAAATTCAAGGAAGTCTGTTATGGAAATCATGCAACTACCCAGTAAAGTGTCGTGGGAAGTGAAAGGTCATAAACTCTGTCTCCCCAGTATACGTAGGCTACTGGTAAGTGTCACACAATATTCTGGTTATACAGTCTCGGAAGATGATTAAATTGTCTAACTCGGAATTTGATTATCAGGAGAATGAGTCCTCTAGGCTTAACAGAATGGGATGATGATCATAGAAGCGATTTGAAGACAGAAAAAATGCTTTACTTTCTATTTTTGTGGATCAATTTGAAAATTTTGTTACATATTTTTATTGGCTCTGCTTAAGAGATGCTGATGCCCTATAGTAATTACATTTTTCATTCATCTGTCTGTCGATATTTTCATTTCCAGAGGTTATCTTGAGCCTTAAAGTCTGATATTAATGAAATTGTACATGGTGATACACTGAGGTTTGGTCATTGTTAATGAAAATACAACAAGGGATATATATATGTTATACCTTGGTGTTGCCCTTTCCGACCTGTCATTGTTCATTTTGGTAAAGGGAACATACTGGATCTCCTTCTTAAATAGTGTCGTATTACCTGAAGTCACAAAATTCCAAAATGGCTGTCATACATCACTTCTGATTTACTGAGATCGACATATACGACTATAACTTGTTATTCTATTGGTATGATTTGGTTCCTACCTTGAGGATAAGCTACCTGGTGAATACTGCCAGTCTATGATATGTATAGGTATCGTTGATATTGAAACTCTACCAAAGGGCGTAGAGTTAGGGTCAGAACTAAGGCTACGACACGTTCTTGTATATGTAGAAGTGGGAAAGTGATACGAGGTCTAGACCCCATGATAGAAGATGACAGCCATGGCTCAGACTCTATAGACCCANACTCTATAGACCCCATGATAGACGATGACAGCCATGGATCAGACTCTATAGACCCCATGATAGACGATGACAGCCATGGATCAGACTCTATAGACCCCATGATAGACGATGACAGCAATGGATCAGACTCTATAGAACCCATGATAGACGATGACAGCCATGGATCAGACTCTATAGACCCCATAATAGAAGATGACATCCATGGATCAGACTCTATAGACCCCATAATAGAAGATGACATCCATGGATCAGACTCTATAGACCCCATAATAGAAGATGACATCCATGGATCAGACTCTATAGACCCCATAATAGAAGATGACATCCATGGATCAGACTCTATAGACCCCATAATAGACGATGACAGGCATGGATCAGACTCTATAGACCCCATGATAGACGATGACAGCCATGGATCAGACTCTATAGACCTCATGATAGACGATGACAGCCATGGAACAGCCTCTATAGACCCCATGATAGACGATGACAGCAATGGATCAGACTCTATAGAACCCATGATAGACGATGACAGCCATGGATCAGACTCTATAGACCCCATGATCGACGATGACAGCAATGGATCAGACTCTATAGAACCCATGATAGACGATGACAGCCATGGATCAGACTCTATAGACCCCATGATAGACGATGACAGCAATGGATCAGACTCTATAGAACCCATGATAGACGATGACAGCCATGGATCAGACTCTATAGACCCCATGATAGAAGATGACAGCCATGGATCAGACTCTATAGACCCCATAATAGAATATGAAAGCCATGGATCAGACTGGCTGAGACCTGTTAAACTATAGCTTCTTATCTGTTGAGTTTTGTTTTTGGTAATTAACAGATAGCCTACAGAAATATTGCTGTATTGCCAATATTTTGAAATCCAAAATGAGTCACTTTATGTGCCAAAACTAATGTTTTTATGCTTCTAATTTTCATTTATGTAAATTCAGTGGTTGAATTGCGCTGAGTCAGCTATTTATATGCTGATCTCATTATCATAAAGTAATAAATTTTCATTTTCAATCCTTTGAAATAATTTAATAAAATAAAATCTAAAATCCTGATTATTTTCAGCTGGATTGCTTAAGTTGTGCTGATATGTTCAAACTTGATTGTTCATAAGAAAGTTTTCATGAAAATAACAGACCATTTTTACGCTAATTCATTATGCGTCATAGAATCAGCAACAATTTGTATTGATCGATGATTCTGTCAAAAACTATAACAAACCATAATGTCTATCATTATATGTGTTAATATTACCATGGAAACCAATTTAACCACTCTGTAACCATGTTTCAAATTAACAAATGTTGAATTATTAAATGAAATATTTCAAAACACCATCTAAGAGATAGATGTTCAAGAAGTTTTTTATAGAAAATTTTACTATAATGCATTTCTCTTGATGGTGATCAGAAAAAAATTGTAAGGTTCATAGGTGATAAGTGACAAAATATGGTGTTTTGTAGGACATAGTGATAAGTAACAAAGTGTTGGGTTTGTACAACATGGTGATAAGCGACAAAGTGTAGGGTTTGTAGGACATGATGATAAGTGACAAAGTGTATGGTTTGTAGGACATGGTGATAAGTGACAAAGTGTATGGTTTGTAGGACATGGTGATAAGTGACAAAGTGTGGTATCTGTAGGACATGGTGATAAGTGACAAAGTGTGGGGTATGTAGGACATGGTGTGTGACAAAGTGTGGGGTCTGTATTAAATGGTGAGTGACAAAGTGTGGGGTCTGTATTAAATGGTGAGTGACAAAGTGTGGGGTATGTAGGACATGGGGATAAGTGACAAAGTGGGGGGTCTGTAGGACATGGTGAAAGTGACAAAGTGTGGGGTCTGTATTAAATGGTGAGTGACAAAGTGTGGGGTATGTAGGACATGGGGATAAGTGACAAAGTGTGGGGTCTGTAGGAAATGGTGAGTGACAAAGTGTGGTGTCTGTAGGACATGGTGATAAGTCACAAAGTGTGGGGTATGTAGGACATGGTGTGTGACAAAGTGTGGGGTCTGTATTAAATGGTGAGTGACAAAGTGTGGTGTCTGTAGGACATGGTGATAAATGACAAAGTGTTGGGTCTGTAGGACATGGTGATAGGTGACAAAGTGTATGGTTTGTAGGACATGGCGATAAGTGACAAAGTGTGGTATCTGTAGGACATGGTTATAAGTGACAAAGTGTGGGGTATGTAGGACATGGTGATAAGTGGCAAAGTGTATGGTTTGTAGGACATGGTGATAAGTGGCAAAGTGTATGGTTTGTAGGACATCGTGATAAGTGACAAAGTGTATGGTTTGTAGGCCATGGTGATAAGTGACAAAGTATGGGGTATGTGGGACATGGTGATAAGTGACAAGGTGTGGGGTCTGTAGGACATGGCGATAAGTGACAAAGTGTAGGGTTTGTAGGACATTGTGATATGTGACAAAGTGTGGGGTCTGTAGGACATGGTGATAAGTGACAAAGTGTAGGGTATATGGGACACATTGAGGACATGGTGATATTCACAGTGTTTGGTTTTGTAGGAAATATATAGGACATGTGTATAACAAGTTGTAAAGTCTCTTATCTTAGGTTAGCTAGCATTGATAGGCTTGTATTTATGGGACTAGTGGAATGATAGCTAGTTCCTCAAACATCATATTTACATGGGGGTTACCTGAGTAAACACCTGTCTGATCAGGTAAGATGGCCATCAAGGTCAAGGGTTCAAGGCTGCAGGTGAGCATTGTCTTAGTGCATACAGGTGTATATCAATAGACGACCCTTATTATAGTGACAAGCACCAAACACTGTGAATAGACAGTCTCAGATTAAATAGCACAGCCAAAAGTTAATCAGGTAAGTGAAAGCTGGGTCTATACCTGTATAGTGGAGTTCACTTAGTGTGTATACAAATTAAATAACATGTAAAACTTGCCAAAGAATCAACTTCCTTCCTGTCAATATTATCCTGTATTTCTTCTAGAGCATGTATTACTTTTGATACATCATAGATAAATTCATAGAAAGTAATTGACATCAGTAGGAAATGAAAATACTGACATGTTGCTAAAATTAACTTCTTGATGACGATCATTTTACTATTTATGATATTAACACATGTTAAGGTGAATGCTGTATGAAGTCGGGCAAACTTGATAAGTCATTATTGATGTCATTCCGTGTCGGGTCGTCAGTTACATGTTTTACCAAGGTGGGAAGTATAAGTGTGATTATATACATGAGAGGATGTCTGTGACTAAAGATCCCACATACACGATCAGGTATTCTGTATTTCACCCTCACACTAATGTAGGAGTACCTGTATATATAATAGTGAGAAGGTTGTCGTTATTTACACGTAACTTCTATAACATGGCACACACAACAGTTAAGTATTGTCGATATCATCAAGTTCTGATATAATCAAATTATTTCTGTGATAAAATGCATTGTTTTAAGAAATTTCAAAAATCACTTTATTGTAGAACTTCATGTATCACTATCAATATCATTGTATGGGTGAACAAGAAAAACTTGAGATATAGGTTGATATTGGCCATCACATTTTAGGTATATCTACGGGATTACTTTTCCAAAGCTGTTACATCTCTCATGTAGCTCTCTGCAGGGAATAAATGGAAGCAGTTTAGTTATTTATATACTTTATGTATTGATGAAAAAAGCCAAAGAAGCTGACATGGAGGTTTGTACTGAAACAATAGTTGTACCGTGTTGATGTGAAAAATGTTCAATAGACCAACATTTGGTGGAGCTGGGATCAAGTCTTGTACAGTTCCTTTTCAAAGAGATAGAGGGATGTGTTCTAATCTGATAAGGGTTATGGACTTGGAAAGACCTCAGCTTCAGATGTAGGCTGCTAATGTTGTTATTGGGAAAACACAAATTTTGAAGATACACGTAACTAATCTTTACATCTGTGCTTTGTATATTCACAGAAATACGAGTCCATAGAAGTTTGCCAAAAAAGTGTGTTCCAGCTGGATCTACAGAAGAGCGACTCGGATACAGAATTTGGGTTTGCTGTGGAGGCAGAGCTAGCAGAAGACATAGAGCGTGACGACGAACTTCGATTATATACCAGCAACGTCCTGCAGGCAGGAATCGCTCACCGTACAGGTAGGCTTCTTATGGGGATTACCTTAGTTTTGCTGTACATTTAAGGTTTTTACAGTGATTACCATGTCACCACTACCCTCCCAGAGAAATATCTGTCTATACAGGTAGGGTTCTTACAGCGATTACCATGTCACCATTACCCTCCTACAGAAATATCTGTCTGTACAGGTAGGGTTCTTACAGCGATTACCATGTCACCATTACCCTTCTACAGAAATATCTGTCTATACATGTAGGGTTCTTACAGCGATTACCATGTCACCACTACCCCCCTAGAGAAATATCTGTCTATACAGGTAGGGTTCTTACAGCAATTACCATGTCACAATTACCCTCCTACAGAAATATCTGTCTATACAGGTAGGGTTCTTACAGCGATTACCATGTCACCACTACCCCCCTAGAGAAATATCTGTCTATACATGAAGGGTTCTTATATCAATTTCATGTTACTGGAACCCTTCAGACCAAATTTTCTTATCTAAAACTGAACTTTTAAATTCATTTAGTATAAAAAAGAAACTCAACCTTTCGGTAGCCTCCTTTGGAGATAAGTAATTTCATTACAATAAAGGATTTCTTCAGACACCAAGTATCCGCTTTGTCTCCTAACTGAAATTTCCATGTAAACTTGACATGATTCAATTTGTGGAGGACTTCTTTAGAATAAAACACTTATCTTACGGTCTGCTACCCTATTTTTTTATGCGTCTTACTTTTGTTAAGAACTCAAGTGTGTATTTAGATTTGTTATTTGATTACCTCCATGTGAAATAACTGTTGATATCAATGTCTCCTAAAAGACATGGGGATGGGAGGTTTTATTGTCACTGCCTCTTCTTCCCTAAAATATTTGAATAAGGAATCACCTTCTTTTTACTGTGAGTAAACCTACAATACGCAAAGAGATGGAATATTGAATATTTAGTACAAAGCTCTGCAATAAAAAAAATACATGGAAGACATGGAAGATCTGAACCCTGACCTGTTCAGAATGTTTTTTAAATGCTCCTGGAACAAGACTTTGCTCAAGCTAATTGTTTAAAATCTCAGCATTTAATTAAAAATTAAGCAGTATTAAACTAGTTAAATAAGTTATGATGATTTATTTAAGCTACATCAGATGTCTCAGACTCTGTTTTCAAACCATCATAATATTGTGTCATGGCTGTAATTTTCCTGGCTGTGTATGACTTACTCCAGACTTACACTCCGGTTGACTTTGTAGGTCTAATTATTGGTGATGAGATACTGGTCATTAATGGTAAGATTGTGTCGGAGCTTGATATGGTGTATATAGAGGCCATGTTACACGAGTCAATGTCCCTTTGTCTGACCGTGCGGTCACTCCGCACACAGCCACCCCCTACCTCCATCGCCGTGGATCCCGCGGACATTAACCGGATGGTGTGTCCACCTCCACCCAGCCAGTCACGCATCAGTGAGAAAAGTCTGGGAAAGCTCACCGTGCCTGCCCCTGTAGGTAAGGACCTGTTGATACCAACAAGAAAAACAAATCCTGTTTTTGTAAAATCCTAAGTACCCTTTAATACAAAATTAATCAATGAACTAGATGGAAAACTGACCATGCTTGCTCCTATATGAAATTAAAGTAAGGACAATCAGTAACTTCTGCTATAGTGTTTAACTTGTGAAGGAATAGTAAAAGACAACCTCCTTTTGTTTGCTTCAGCTAACGGTGATCACAAAAATATGTCGTCTCCAAAGCATGAGTCAATGCCAAACCTGTCACCGACCCAGATTGACGCACTTGTAGAGGTAAGCTTATTACTCAAGGTGGAGGTCATATATTTAGACTTAATGTAACCTATACTCATAACAACTGTCATATCAGCACTTCATCGCTTCTGTTGATAAGTTTTAATCACATGTCTTATTTTGTGGTTTTATGAGAACAAAGACTTTAGCACACACAAAAATAAGGAAAAGATGACTTTGAAAAATAACTGTTTAGATAATTCAGAAAAATGAGAAAATACCCAATTGTTTGGTTTTCTAATTAATTTGTAATTACTCTTTGTACAAAACCAAATGAAATGGTTCGACTGGTGTTCTGTTGTGTTTTCCCAGAGTGCTGACCAGGTAACGGCCATCTGTCGGACAGGAAGTGATAATGCCATGACCAACACCGATATTGTCCATAACTACAAACCTCTATCTGAGTCCCAGAAACTCCGCAAGGTCATTATGGAGCTGATCGAGACAGAGCGAGCCTATGTGAAGGTAAGGTCAAGATCAGGCAGTGGTATTACAGAAGTGTATAAAGACAGAGCGAGCCTTTGTGTAGGTAGGGTCAGGCAGTCATATTACAGATTGGATGGTAAAGGGCACGTAATCAAACTGATTTTTGTGTCTAGAATATCATGATGTCATCTCCTTCTCTTTTTAAGTAATTTAATAATATATCTAATCAAAAATCTTGTGCATAGAATCCATAGATGTAAGCAAAGATATTAAATGATAGTTCATCATACAGACATGTTGAAGGGGAGACAACTCTAGTTATTATCAAATTGGGTATAACTTACAGGATTTGAACTTCCTGACGGAGCGTTATTTGGAGCCTCTGAAGCAGGAAACGTTTCTCACCTCTAATGAGATCGACCAGCTGTTCGGGAACATCCAGGAGATTGTGATCTTCCAGAGACAGTTCCTGAAGAGTCTGGAGGAGGCCATGCAGTTAGAGGATGAATTCTTCACCACAGATGATCCAAAAAATTACAGGGTATTTATCTCCCCCAGCACCGATTTATTTTTATCTGGTGGTTTTCTCGCAAAGCACCATTGTGTTTTAATGATATCGGTCAATGTTCTGCTCCAGGTGTAGATGGCATTTCATCCTTATCAGTAACAGTTCAAATGCTTATTTTCCAAATAGACATCAATTATTATTAGTCATGCTTATCCATACTGGTGTGTGTTTTGAGGACTTTCTGAAAAATTTAATAAAAGTTTGATAAAAAAATTCATATGAAAATTCAAGCATGATTCTAATATTTCATTAATTTTGTTGAATGAGAACATATTTAACTGCTTCATATTTCATTTCTTGCCATGACATCCATGATATTCATAACTTATATTATTGACCTTGACCTTTAGTATAATCTATATATATATAACTGACCTTGACCTTGCTCCCTATTCCCTTTGCCTGACAAGGACCTTGAACTACGGGTAGGTGGTGGTCACAATCCATTGTTGTAGAGTGCTCTTCCCTAGGTAGTTGGTGTTCTCTCTTTCCACCCCTTGCTATTCTACATATACCCTGAAATTTCATTTGGTGTATTTTATTTTTTCAATGTACAGTTATATGTATATACTTGGTTTGTGTAAGTGTCATTATAATCCATTCTCTTCTCTGTGCTTTCCCTCCACCCTGTATTTCCACTACAACTTCCATGTACTTGATTACAACTTTTCTCTGTTTACTTTATGAATTACTTCTTTTACCCTGTTTATTTAATAACAATCTTTTCCATTTGTAAACAAAAAATGTATCTTATGTTTGATTTTATAAATTAACTTTTCAAACAATTTTAAATTGTGGTTATACAAGTGCTTCAGCTACCCATGCTATTAGCATTTCACTATATACATCCATTCCCAGGTGTATTGACCATACATGCACTATGAATTGTAAAATTTCACATACATCTCATGTTTCAATTTCGTTGTTTTATTCTGTTTGTTGTTTATAACATAGATGTGCCTTTATTTGTATTGTTCTCCTGTTTTTCAGCGGGTATTGTTCTCCCTGGGAGGCTCCTTCCTGTTCTACGCCAATCACTTCAAAGTGTACAGTTCATTTTGTGCCAGTCATACCCGATCTCAAAAAATTCTCAATCCAGGTGAGCAACGAAAATCAAAAAAATGAGAATAAAATAATTGTAAATAATACCACATCGATGCTTAAGATTCCAAACAAAACAGTTTTACCAATTTTCTTTTTCTACTTGCATAATTATGTCAACCAGAAGAAATAGAAGTTTGATGGATCTGTTTCTAAGTGTTGTTAGAGAAACAAGACTTGTTAATTGGTAACAGTGCCACAGAAATCCTGAGTTTAGGTAGAAAAAACTTGACCTGTCAGAAACAGTGTCAATTTCAATGGAAATCTGTAAAAGCCTTGGATCAGAATTAACACTCTTCTCTATTTATATGTATGCTTACCAAAAGACACAATCTTTGACCTGTAACGATTATGTTGACAGATGCCAACGAAGCACTGAGAAAGTTCCTCCACATGAGGAATCCGAAACAACAGCACTCATCGACCCTGGAATCGTACCTTATCAAACCGATACAGCGAATACTGCGATATCCACTGTTACTACAGCAACTCTGTAACCTGACCGACCAGGACACCGACGAACATTATCATCTGTCGGGTATGTATCCCCTGTTACAGGAAATTATACAGCAACTCTGTAACCTCATCAACTCAAACAAACTTTATTATATGTCGGGTATGTATCCCCTGTTACAGGAAATTATACAGCAACTCTGTAACCTCATCAACTCAAACAAACTTTATTATATGTCGGGTATGTATCACCCATTACAGGAAATTATACAGCAACTCTGTTACCTCATCAACTCAAACAAACTTTATTATCTGTCGGGTATGTATCACCCGTTACAGGAAATTATACAGCAACACTGTTACCTCATCAACTCAAACAAACTTTATTATCTGTCGGGTATGTATCACCCGTTACAGGAAATTATACAGCAACACTGTTACCTCATCAACTCAAACAAACTTAAATATATGTCGGGTATGTATCACCTGTTACAGGAAATTATACAGCAACACTGTTACCTCATCAACTCAAACAAACTTTATTATCTGTCGGGTATGTATCACCCGTTACAGGAAATTATACAGCAACACTGTTACCTCATCAACTCAAACAAACTTAAATATATGTCGGGTATGTATCACCTGTTACAGGAAATTATACAGCAACACTGTTACCTCATCAACTCAAACAAACTTTATTATCTGTCGGGTATGTATCACCCGTTACAGGAAATTATACAGCAACACTGTTACCTCATCAACTCAAACAAACTTAAATATATGTCGGGTATGTATCACCTGTTACAGGAAATTATACAGCAACACTGTTACCTCATCAACTCAAACAAACTTTATTATCTGTCGGGTATGTATCACCCGTTACAGGAAATTATACAGCAACACTGTTACCTCATCAACTCAAACAAACTT
>NW_018407439.1:375150-382238 GCF_002113885.1 Mizuhopecten yessoensis
CAAGAAACACATGAATGTATAGAGCGTTTCCGGACACTGATTCCTGTGACAGAAGTGCAAGTCCAGGGAGGGAAGGTCTGCGACATGGACAAACACTACTGGTGGGAGCTTGTCCACTCACGGTCAGACAAGGAGGGACGGCCAGAGAGGATCTACCAGTTCTGTAACAGGTCCGTTACTAACAGATATACTAACATTTCCTTCTGTATTACAAATCAGGCAGGAATTGTGCACCAATATTTACAAACTTATTCTAACTGTACTGTATGTTGAGAACGACTAGACGTCTGAAATTGTGGATCAAGTTAGTCATGACACTTTGATTTCCATAAAATAACTTGCTTACATCTCATTAAGTGTTTATGGAGTTTGATAAGTATGTATAGCTACGGCTATGTCGGAGGTGAGCAAAATCTGTAAACAACTATTAGCAGACTGGGCTCTGCACTGGTCAAAGGTTTTCCCACCACAACTTAATCAAAAGTAACTGGATTGTGATCAAATTGGTCAACAATGATAGAAATGCAGAGGCTTCAAATTTAAATGAAATCCTCCTGTTAATATGTAGCACTTAGAAATTTCATTAGTTTCAACTGTGTATGATGATTTAGAATATGCACAAAGGGAGGCAATCCTTATAATATTAAAAGGACATTAGTTTTATATTTTGATGTTCTCTTTCACTAACACAAGAAATAGTTCAATTTTACTGAATAATAAAGTACAGATGTAGTTTGTTCTTGTGTCACACACTTAATTACAAGAACATCAGGAATGTCCAAAATATATCACTTTGTTATACCATAAGTGTAAGGGGATGCTACATGGCATGCAACATACATAGATAATGTTCTTCCCCTGTGGTTAAAATGCACAGATCTATACTTACATATCACAAAAGTACATAAATATATATATATCTATATCACATAACCATTTTTTTAATCATTGTTTTTGTCCTTTTTTATTTCACCTGTTTGTGCAAAAAACCTCTACCACGGTAATACAAAGCTTGTTGATTGTTTCCATGAAGTGCCTTTTAATTCTTTTCTAGTTCGACAGAGGCTAAATCTGACTTTATGAAGATAATTCGTCAAACAATACGTGAGAGTGTAAGGAAGATGACTCTGCCGCAGGGAGGCAACGGGAAGACCAGCAAGAATTACATTCCATATGGTGGCAAACGTCTGGAGGGTCTGGTCGGGAGCAATGTGCGCACGCTAAGAAAGAAACAGTCAAACAAGATCCTGGACGGTGAGAGACATTCTATGGAATTGGATGGGAAAGTGAACTTGTTAGAAGGTGATTCTTTTAGGACTCGCAGTAAAACAGTAGGCGATTTAAATGTTGACGATTTGGACACTGAATCGCAGACTGAGACGTACGTAGCATACTCCGAGCCACAAATCTCGGCAGACTCCAAGAGTTCTTGTTCTTCTAATTCTAATCTGAGCACATCTAGTCGTAACAGTGGCTCAGCCAAGCTGACCTTCGCCAGTGCTAACCCAGTCACTCACTCGTCCAGCAGCATCAGCTGTGACGATGGTGGCTCCCCTGTATGGAAACCTAGACATGAAACTATTTATCGACCCAAGTTGTCTCCCCCTAGTTCTTCTGTTAGCAGTAAGGTGAACAGTTACAACAAACATGTACAAAGTGATAAAGCGTCTTCAAATATTCTGTATATAAGTGATACAAACACTGTGGTCCTCAAACAGGCACCTCAAAGTGGGCTCAAAGACACAGAGTGCTGATACACAGCTTCAGTGGCACTTTTCAAGGTCAAAGTTCATGTGTAAAACTTGAAGTTCAACTACTCTACCATAAAACTTACCTAGATATTTTGAATAATGTATGCAAGATTTAGATTAAGTACCAGTGGATATCTAATATATGGAAGATTACTTTCAGATGTGCATTTATAATTAGCGTGCAATGCTCAAGTTACTGTATTTATACAAATTATAAGGAATTACTTTTAACTATAATCAGTGATTGTAAATGGTTATATGTGCAGAGTCTGTGATTATACATACAAGTTTACAATACTGTTTCACAACTCTGTATCATAATTGTGATCTGATTTAACCTCAAAATGATAGGCTGAGCCTGATGTAAGACTCACAGTGATAGGCTGAGTCTGTTGTAAGCCTCACAGTGATAGGCTAAGCCTAATGTAAGCCTTACAGTGATAGGCTGAACCTGATGTAAGTCTCACAGTGATAGTCTGAGCCTGATGTAAGTCTCATAGTGATAGGCTGAACCTGATGTAAGTCTCACAGTGATAGGCTGAACCTGATGTTAGTCTCACAGTGATAGGCTGAGCCTGTTGTAAGCCTTACAGTGATAGGCTGAGCCTGTTGTAAGTCTCACAGTGATAGTCTGAGCCTGATGTAAGTCTCATAGTGATAGGCTGAGCTTGATGTAAGCCTTACAGTGATAGGCTGAGCTTGATGTAAGCCTTACAGTGATAGACTGAGCTTAATGTAAGCCTCAAAGTGATAAGCTCAGCCGAATGTAAGCCTCAAAGTGATTGGCCTGTTAACCTCAGCCACATACCGGAGGTGTAATTACCAAACTTGTTCAATCCTCTATATTTACAAATGTTATTAATCCTTATTCTTATCTGTTTAAGTGGATTGTTGTAACTGTTCTCAATATGCAGATATTTGATATTAAAGTCGAGATTATTTGTACTCTTAAGAATAACTGATAGCTAATCCAGAAAGCTTTCCCAAGCACAATTCTGTATCCAAAGAAACCATTTTTCTGGTGGATTGCATAGTATTTTCAATGTATTGGTCTAGTGCTATTACAAGTGTACTCACCCTTTTACACACTTTCTGGATTTTAGGTGTTATGCAAAATGAATATTAAATCTCATGTATTTTAATCTTGCCTTTTATTATAAGATATGCCCAATGTAAGCTTCAATTGATAGGAGTTTATTACAGGCTGTAGATACTGTAGATACTCTCAAACAACACAGGGATTTAACAACATGGTAAATATGGAAGGCAAGTGTTCTTCTATGAGGTCAACCCACCAATATAACTTTCATATCAAAATTACTTTCTTAACATAATATTGTAATTGGTAGAAGCTTCCCCAATGGTATTCCTATAGACCCAAACAGAGTTGTCTTCCCTTGACGTTTAATGAATTGCTTGAGATCCAAATATGGGTTTGACTGAAATTGACCAACATTGCAGGCTCCAGCAAATCTCTCCGATCAGCTGTTAATTTTTATTTACCTGCAGTTGTGGTCATGTTTGACAGGTTAGATTTCAATAATCAAACTCAGATGAGTCGTATTGGCCCAAGTCATTTACACTGTAGTGGTTAAAATATGTGTCCACTCTGTAGTGTGTGATTTCCTGTAAACATTGTCATGTGAAAATGTGGCTCCAGTCTTGATTGGCCTGATTTGTGAGTTGTGTACGTGTAACTGTAACCTCCTGCTGTATCCTTTGTGAGTCCTCACACTGTTTATATATATATGTATATGTACATATTTAAGATACTAGTCAGTCCTTATATGGAGTTCTGTGTGTATATACTGTTATTATATGGAATTCTATGTGTGTATACTGTTATATGTATTGATATGTCGTTATATGTATCTGACTGTTTTAATTGCCCATTTCAGTGTCTAGTAGGACTTGTGAGGAGAACCAAGAGGTAATTTAGCACTTGTATCAAACTTAGCTTCTCATAAAACATCCTAGCGAATCGTGGTAGCTATTGTACCTATACAAACTTGCATCTTGTGTTTTGATTGTGGCTGTATATGTACATATATATACATACGACACCTGGGCACACCTGGGCAGGTGTATGACCCCCCACCTACACCGGGCTACTATGGATACTCGTCCTCCCAATGTGTCCCCCTGTTTTTGGTTTATTCTGATCCTGTAGAAACATTGATATGGTGCTGGAACATGATGAAGGTGTCTTGCATGATAGTGCTATTTCACTGGTTTGAGTTGTCGCTATGACATCCTTTAAGTAATGTATTTTGTGATGATGATGTACATTTTTTGCCAAAGTTATCTGAATCTCTATTTGTTCAAATTTTTCAGTTTTATTAAGAATATTCTTATCATAAAACCTTAGAATTGAAAAAGACACTCAAGTTGAAAGAGATATCACATTGTTCTGAAAGTATTCCAAATTGTGCATAATTATTCACAGAGTTTTAAGGGATTTTTAAATATGAGTATAGATTTTTTTCAAGAACTTAAAAAAAATTGACTGATTTCTTTTATATACTATTGAAATGCCATTTGGATGAAATACAAGAAAAGCAATTAAAGATAATTTTCATTTGAATGTCTTTTTAACTTCTAAGGTCAGATATAAATGAGAATATTATGATGTTATATATAAATACATGTTATTAAAGTAGATAATCACTGTCATATCCCATATCTCATTTACTCATTTCATTTCCAGCATTGCATGCATAGGATGGTATGGATGGAGAGTTAGTAGATAGTGTGGTATTAAGGTCAGCACTCAGGGGTTGGGTAGAGCATGATTTATACTTCCTAGAATACTTCTCAAACTTTTAACATTGATTTTATGCCAATATAATTTTACCATTAAATATATTCTTCCTAAAATTGACATTTACTATTAAACTTCAATTTCTTTAATTTTTGTATTAAATTTATGCAAGAGAAGATTTTTGTTATAATTTGTTGATGGATATCTGTCTAAAATTGGTAAATTTATCAAACTTCAAATTTCAATATTATATATATAAGCAGAGTTATCTCCCTTTGCATATAAGCTCTTTAATATGGTCTAACATCCCAATAAGTAAGATGAGTCGTGTACACGGACAAAAGGATCCCTATACCACTGCCAAAATATGTAGCTATATATTGGAAACTTTTTTTTTTATGGAATAAATAACAATAGCTTTAATTAATCATTTCTGAAAAGAAATCCATATTTTGAGGAAGTTTCTATGGACCATTGTTAGACTTTATGAAGATTTGTTTTTCTTTTATTGTGAAATTGAGATGAACTTGGAATTATGTTTAAATTAAAATATATTATATAACTTCAGCTGACAACATTATTATTCATCGGAGAAGAAATTATTGTTATTTTTATTTTACAAAGAATATACTGCATTTTTTTATCACTAAAAATCTTAAGAGTGCAGTAAACAGCTTTTCCAGTACTTACACAATATATACGTTTAAAGAAAAGTAGATGTTGCTTCTGTTTTTGAAAGAAAAAGGGGATAAAAGAGAAAACACTAAAAGAAATTAAAATAAGTGTTCTGTGTTAGGAGAGTAACAGGACCAGGGTTAAAACCTTGGACTTTCACTTCACCGAGGTCTTCTACAGTTACATCACAAAATTAAGGGGAGGCTATACATGTACAAAAATCTGCAGTGGAACTCTCTAGTATTTTCCTGAAGTGGGCCAGGGATCCTTAAATTAGTTAGGTGGATATCAAATGGCTAGGTAAGATAAAATTTAATAGTAATGTCTTTCAAGGTAATAAAAAAAACTGTTCTGCTCAGTATATGAAACATTTGAGTCAAACTTAAGTGAGTGGATAGGTTTAAATGAGTGGAGTAAGAGTGGACGTCGGTCACTATGGTCAGATAGTTAGAATGTTTAAGTGTGTTATTGCTTCACCTTGTATTTTTGTGTCATTTCTTGTGCTGTCAGAGATATTTTTCTTCCTCGCATGTTCATACGTTGATGAATACATCAATGCTGAAATACAAATGTTCATGGGATACTGTGCAATCTTTAAATAGAAAGAAATTTGTATCTGTATATAAAGTTGCAATGATCAATCCAGATATGGTAGCCAGTTATGGCTGTATAGGTTATATATATACATATAAACCTTTTTGTGTAAATAATCATTGTACCATTTATACATTGATCATAATTCGGATAATGTTACATAACTCGTCAAGGAATTTTTAGATATTCAATTTTAAAACAGAAAACATATCATTATTCATGATTGTCATTTTAAGTCATTTTAACTGGCATCAGAGAGTCGTCTTATCTTTATGTTAGATTGAGATTTGTTAACATATGACATGATAAATAAACAGTTAAAAAAAGACCTGGATTTGGTTGAGATTAATGTTTGGTTTTGAGGTTAACTCATCTACAGATAAGTAGTTTTGTTATAGAGGATTTCAGATTCAGACAAGTGTGAGCTCAGGTAGAAGTGAGATTAAGGGGATATAACTTCGTCTTGCTAATTACCTGGGGAAGGTCTATTACTTTCTACTCAGTTCATACAGTGTCAGAGATTACAAAAACATTGAACCGTTTAAATATTTTTAAGAATTACTTCAAAATCTTAACCCTTTAGCCATTTCAGTCATTTCCTTTTAGTGTACATTAAGATTTCCACAAATGTTGCATTCTTTGTTTTAAACTATATATTAACATCTGGATTACACTCCGTTATCAAAAGTGACATCGCAGCAAGAATGATCGTATGGTAAAATCTATATTACGCTCCTTAATAAAAAGTTAAATCCCAGGGAAATGTCAACAAGCCTACATCTGTATCACACTCTTTAATTAAAAGTTAAATCCCAGAGAAATGTCAACAAGCCTACATCTATATCACACTCCTTAATAAAAAGTTAAATCCCAGAGAAATGTCAACAAGCCTACATCTATATCACATTCCTTACTCAAAAGTTAAATCCCAGAGAAATGTCAACAAGCCCATATCTATATCACACTCCATACTCAAAAGTTAAATCCCAGAGAAATGTTAACTAGCTTTCATCTATATTAAGCTCCTTAATCAAAAGTGACATCATAGCAAGAATGTCAATATGATTACATCTATATCACACTCCTTAATTAAAAGTTAAATCCCAGAGAAATGTCAACAAGCCTACATCTATATCATACTCTTAAATTAAAAGTGACATGACATCAAGGATGTCAACAAGTCTACATCATCTATATAAAGCTTACATCAGGACTGCACTTATTAACTTAAGGTGATCTTATTTCTAAATTCATCAATGTTGTCCTCGAAGAAAGGTTGTATCATATCTGGAATGTTAACGTCCCTA
>NW_018407439.1:382290-382832 GCF_002113885.1 Mizuhopecten yessoensis
TGTAGTATAAGTGTATCATACTAGGTGGGGCGTGTAGTATAGGGTGTTATCTGTATTACTCCTCATTTAAGGTGATACTACAGGTAGGATGTTGAGGCCTGTATACAGATGTATTATACTAGGTGGGGCGTGTAGTATAAGTGTATCATACTAGGTGGGGCGTGTAGTATAGGGTGTTATCTGTATTACTCCTCATTTAAGGTGATACTACAGGTAGGATGTTGAGGCCTGTATACAGATGTATTATACTAGGTGGGGCGTGTAGTATAAGTGTATCATACTAGGTGGGGCGTGTAGTATAGGGTGTTATCTGTATTACTCTCCCTAGTTTAAGGTGATACTACTGGTAGGATGTTGAGGCCTGTATACAGATGTATTATACTAGGTGAGGCCTGTAGTATAAGTGTATCATACTAGGTAGGGCATGTAGTATAGGGTGTTATCTGTATTACTCTCCTCATTTAAGGTGATACTACAGGTAGGATGTTGAGGCCTGTATACAGATGTATTATACTAGGTGAGGCCTGTAGTATAAGTGTATC
>NW_018407439.1:384016-389196 GCF_002113885.1 Mizuhopecten yessoensis
TGATACTACAGGTAGGATGGTGTTATATGTGTTACACTCCTTGTTAAAGGTACACGTGATGCATGGAGGCATACTCAGCATGGAAAGACTATATGAGCCGGACTTCTGCACGCAGTGATGCTCTATAACGACTTGTTCACACCAAGTAATTTATCAGCCACCCTGCAGCATCCTGGCCACTTTAACCCCACAGCGATTGTCTCCTGGACACGTTGTCTCCCACACAAACTATACAAACCCCCCACAAGTCAGCAGATAAGTCTTGATGTTGTGCACAGATATTTTCTGCATTGAAATATATTGGAAGAAGATATTTAACTGATTTTTTATGTCAATCTGAAATGCATTTATATTAACATCAAAGAAGATTTTTTTTCCCACAAAATTCCTGCCATAACATAAGTGTCATCTGTTCCTTTTTTTCTTCCACTTTTTGATACATCATTAACGTTACATACATTTTCTTTGCATCATTTCCCATGCTGGACATATAAGCTGTATGAAGCCTACTTTTTAACCTGTGTCTGCTTTATGACTTTCAGAAAGTGAATGAAAAAGTTACAGGCATAAATTCTCTGTGTGGTTGGCTCTCTGTTCCTCTGTGCATGTGGTGTTGAGGTAGAGGGCATAATCTCTGAGATGGCATCGAAACACTAACATTGATGTTATATTTCTTATCATTTCATTTCTTATCAAAATGGTTAAATGTTATGAAATGCTATTTGTCTGTTATCATTTTAAAGTTTTAAAGTACATGTATCCAAGCATGATTAATTAAATAGTAACTATTTTTGTTCATCAAATTTAAATTTCCCCAGATCAGAAGAATATATCTAAAAAAAATTTTTCAATTTGAAGTCCTATACTTGGCAAGAGTGCTGGGTTAGATAAATGTATTGATCCCTATTTACGGCCCCACTTTGTACTTTCCAGACGTTTGCTGTAGGTATATCTCCGGACACTGGACCAGTACGGGTGGAGTACGATGACCCTAACCTAGAAGAAACTTACCTATGATACCTATAAACATAAATAGGATATTTCACAAATTAAAAAGTGTAAATTCCAAAGCTGAAAAGCCTTCTTTTCTTTAAAGAAGACATATTTCTTACTAAGTGCTAATATATTTTATTTCAGTTTTTGCACATTTTTTTCAAAATTGAAATGTTTAATTATGTATATCATTACATGATATGTGTAAATAGTCACAAACCCTCTCCCATGATCTCTTATCAATTTTATTGATATTAATGAGTGACTGAAACTATATGAACACTGATACCAAAGGTATGAGAGTGTGTATAAAGATGTTCATTGAAATGTTGATCGAATGGACCCTGAGACAACTATGGCTCGTGGTTGGGATAGTTTCAGAATTGTAGGTAATTTGACACTGCTGTCTCGTTTTAAGAAAGTTTTGTTTTTATTAATGTACCTTTTTTTCTTCATGCTTCACATTTTGAAAGGTCTAAAATATGAAGAGAGACAACACATGTATAATAATCTTCTTTGACAAGATTGTATAGGTTCTATAAGTTCTGAAGCTTCTAAAGAATTCCTGCTGGCCAGGGATGTCTTGTTTCACACATTTTATTCATGTGTTTGTGTGCACACACTCCTTCCCAACAAGTATCTATTATCTAACTCCCTTTTGACTCACAACACACTGTCCCTAAAGGCCTAGTGATATCAAACTTCACCCTTTCTCAAAAACAAAACCAAAACAAGTTGGGTTTTAGAATAAGAATTATCTCAGCAAAGCAAAATGTTTGAAAATTTCATTACTCATTGATAATTTGATTTTGATGTAGTAAAGGCTGAGGTTTCATGATCCTTATGCATTTTCTATGATAATATGTATCTACATTAACAGAGTAGGCCATCTTTTATTTGTCAATACTTTTACCAGCTAATTATCAGTTACACCTGATTTCAGTCTTACCTGTGACAGACTTAATTGTCACTGTACCTGTCTTTAGTCTTACCTGTGACAGACTTCCTTGTCACTACACCAATTTCAATTTCAACTGTGACAGACTTCCTTTTCACTACCCCCGTTCAGTCTTACCTGTGACAGACTTCCTTGTCACTACACCTGTCTTTAGTCTTACCTGTGACAGACTTCCTTGTTACATCACCTGTCTTCAGTCTTACCTGTGACAGACTTCCTTGTCAGAGCACCTGTCTTCAGTCTTATCTGTGACAGACTTCCTTGTCACAACACCTGTCTTTAGTCTTACCTGTGACGGACTTCCTTGTCACTACACCTGTCTTCAGTCTTACCTGTGACAGACTTCCTTGTCACTACACCTCTCTTCAGTCTTACCTGTTACAGACTTCCTTGTCACAGCACCTGTCTTCAGTCTTATCTGTGACAGACTTCCTTGTCACAACACCTGTCTTCAGTCTTACTTGTTACAGACTTCCTTGTCACTACACCAATTTCACCTGTGACAGACTTCCTTGTCACAACACCTGTCTTCAGTCTTATCTGTGACAGACTTCCTTGTCACTACACCAGTTTCACCTGTGACAGACTTCCTTGTCACTACACATGTCTTCAGTCTTACCTGTGACAGACTTCCATGTCACTACACCTGTCTTCAGTCTTACCTGTGACAGGCTTCCTTGTCACAACACCTGTCTTCAGTCTTATCTGTGACAGACTTCCTTGTCACTACACCAGTTTCACCTGTGACAGACTTCCTTGTCACTACACATGTCTTCAGTCTTACCTGTGACAGACTTCCTTGTCAGAGCACCTGTCTTCAGTCTTATCTGTGACAGACTTCCTTGTCACTACACCAGTTTCACCTGTGACAGACTTCCTTGTCACTACACATGTCTTCAGTCTTACCTGTGACAGACTTCCATGTCACTACACCTGTCTTCAGTCTTACCTGTTACAGACTTCCTTGTCACTACCCCAATTTCAATTTCAACTGTGACAGACTTCCTTTTCACTACCCCTGTTCAGTCTTACCTGTGACAGACTTCATTGTCACTACACCAATTTCAATTTCAACTGTGACAGACTTCCTTTTCACTACCCCTGTTCAGTCTTACCTGTGACAGACTTCATTGTCACTACACCAATTTCAATTTCAACTGTGACAGACTTCCTTGTCACAACACATGGCTTCAGTCTTACCTGTTACAGACTTCCTTGTCACTACCCCAATTTCAATTTCAACTGTGACAGACTTCCTTGTCACTACACCTGTCTTCAGTCTTACCTGTGACAGAATTCCTTGTCACTACACCAATTTCAATTTCAACTGTGACAGACTTCCTTGTCACTACACCTGTTCAGTCTTACCTGTTACAGACTTCCTTGTCACTACACCAATTTCAATTTCACCCGTGACAGACTTCCTTGTCACTACACCTGTCTTCAGTCTTACCCGTGACAGACTTCCTTGTCACAACACATGGCTTCAGTCTTACCTGTTACAGACTTCCTTGTCACTACACATGTCTTTAGTCTTACCTGTGACAGACTTCCTTGTCACTACACCAATTTCAATTTCAACTGTGACAGACTTCCTTGTCACAACACATGTCTTCAGTCCTACCTGTTACAGCCTTAATTGTCACTACACCAATTTCAATTTCAACTGTGACAGACTTCCTTGTCACTACACCTGTCTTCAGTCTTACCTGTGACAGACTAGTCTGTATACAAATGTTACCGAGGTGATTAAGATTCTCATCAGAAACACAAACAGCTCATTTCAACTGAATTTTCTCTTTGAATGTTTCTCATCTATTCAGCCAATAAATACTTTATACAATTGTTCATTTTAGTTTTGAATTTGGTTAGGTTCTTCTGTACAACTATATCTTTAATTTTAATTTATTACTAATGCTCTAAGACATGGAAGTGATCTAGAATGGTACGGGTCATTATTTGAAAATTCAGAAACATGATCATTACAAGTTTGGGTAAAACATGTATGCACTTGAAGATTTGCAGTAAGTTACGTCTGGCAGATTATAAGGTCAGAAGTATGTTTTAAAGCTTTACTTTTTTATCATTATTTACTCACTTTTTAATCCTGTTCAGATTTGTTGATATTAAACCATTTCTTTGTTATCTGTCATAGAAAGTATAGATACAAATAAAACTGAAATGCTGTGTTATTAAATGAAATAATTTTTAATGCTTTTGCACATTTTTGATTTCTTAAATACTGATCATACAGTATCTATTTTAACTAATCATCTTTCTCAAGAAAATATTTCTAAAGTATTTAATATATCACCTGTTTTAAACTTCAATTATTCAATAGATACTTTTTTGTCAGTTTTGCTTTGTGTCAGATGTACATATTTACCTAGAGTTACCTCCCCTTGTATGAAAAGCAAACTGATATCAGGCCCTCTACGAAGTGGTACGCCTTGGTTGTTGTTTATAGTTAATGTTAAGATTATTTAAGAGAATGACACTGCGACTTCCCTAGTTCTACAATCAATAAATCTAGTCAGTGTTTTGAAGACAAATTATCTCCCTTGAAAAAAAGTTGAGAGGGCAACATAACAGATTGGGATTTTTGTAGAATCTCATCAGGCAAGACCTAAATAGTATTTTCAAGTGCCATTACTAAGGGATACAGTGTTTTTTATGAGCAAAAGCATGTGTTCAGTATTAAAATATTTTGGTTTCAAAAATCACAGACAAAATTTTACTTCAGAAAAATACTGTGAAATTATGTTTTTTTTTAATATGATACAGTAGTTGAAGTTTATTCTGAATTGATCTACATGTTAAAAAAGTTTGTATAATATATAATCACTTTGATTTCATCTCTGAAAGGCAGATCTGATTTCTATATTACTAGACACTGCCTCTGTGACTATAACTACACACTGCCTCTGTGATTAATACTACACACTGCCTCTGTGACTAGAACTACACACTGCCTCTGTGACTAGAACTACACACTGCCTCTGTGACTAACTACACACTGCCTCTGTAACTATAATTACACACTGTCTCTGTGACTATAACTACACACTGCCTCTGTGACTATAACTACACACTGCCTCTGTGACTAAAACTACACACTGCCCCTGTGACTAACTACACACTGTCTCTGTGACTATAACTACACACTGTCTCTGTGACTATAACTACACACTGCCTCTGTGACTAGAACTACACACTGCCTCTGTGACTA
>NW_018407439.1:389237-451526 GCF_002113885.1 Mizuhopecten yessoensis
ACACTGCCTCTGTGACTATAACTACACACTGCCTCTGTGACTATAACTACACACTGCCTCTGTGACTATCTACACATTGCCTCCGTGACTATAACTACACACTGCCTCTGTGACTATAACTACACACTGCCTCTGTGACTAATACTACACACTGCCTCTGTGACTATAACTAGATACTGCCTCTGTGACTAAAAGTAGATACTGCGTCTGCGACTAGGGTTTAGTGGCAGTGTGATGCTTGAGGATCATTGACGATGATTTTATTGTAGACTTTAGCATGAGTAGTTTGTATTTTTGTACCATAAAGTGTCTCCTATTTAAGTTTTGTTGACAATCACATTGTTATCACCCATGACCATTACTACATTGTGATTTCATATAAGAATCATTAAATGATGACTTAAACAGAAACGTGTATCCTTGTTTTCTTACTGCCTTGTATCATTAACAGTAATTAACGTCACCGCCGATCCTAATAAAGAAACAATGACAATGGGCCGTGATACATTAAATAAGGGTGATAATAGATCTCTAAGGCTCAGGATTTGAGTTAGGTAGAAGAGGACAGTTAATGAATCCACATGGACTCTGGGCTGTTGCCAGGGAAGGGGAGACCAAGGTAGTGGATCCCAGTTACTCAGGACAGTAGCCAGGTAGGAGGGACTCATGTAGTGGATCACCAGGACTCAGGACAGGATCCAGGTAGGAGGGACTCATGTAGTGGATCCCAGTGTCTCAGGACAGTAGCCAGGTATAAGGGACTTGTTTAGTGGATCCCAGTGACTCAGGACAGTAACCAGGTAGGAGGGACTTGTTTAGTGGATCACCAGGACTAAAGACAGTAGCCAGGTAGGAGAGACTCATGTAGTGGATCCCAGTGACTCAGGACAGTAGTGGATCCCCATGGCTCAGGTTTGAACCATGGCAGTCCCAACAAAATTAAACGAAGAAATACATATCTTAGTTACAACAAAAATAGGTATATATTTATATTATACATATAAATCATATTGGGATATCAAATACTTGAAACCTTGAAAGATTGGAGGTCAATTCGCAGAAGAAGAAAAAGAAAATTGTTAAAGAAATAATCTCAGCTTTCCGTACAGGGCACTCTACAGAGACGACTGTCTTAGATAAACCATGCTGGACTACTCCTACGAAGTAACTGGTGACGTGTTCTGATCTCAGTTGTTAATGGCTAAGTCGTCAGGGTTCACAGGGTTCTGTGTTGGGACCACACAAGTATCGCCTGAGGTACGTACCTAGCCAATAGACTAGATACCCGCGTCATAGCCTCCTCTCCCCATCACTGTTACGCCAATATACCACAGGTATGTATGGTCGTGGGACTTAACAGTTGGGATACGACATATCAATAAAACCGGAAGCACATCTGTGCTTGAATGAGAGTCAATATGCTGAAATTCAACCAAGACAATGCAGGCCTCATTGCCTTCGCTCCAAAACACCGGATGAAGAACACAGATCTCCAGCTGAAGGTTAGTGCCATGGCTGCTATGGTCGTCCAACTTGTTAGGAACATAGAATACACTTAGACAATTTGGGAAACTTGTGAATGCAATCAAAATAAAGTTACTGCTAAAAATTATAGTGTATTCAGCAAACATTGGTGCTTTTATTGAGTACATATTGTATTGACGACAGCACTGCAGTGTGGTTTCCTCGGATACAACGACGAGCCATCTTCAGAACGTTCAGAACACAGCAGCTCGTCTCGTCACTCGTCCTGTACTGCATTCCATGCTAGTTACATACAAGGCGCTCAACTTTTCAACTCTTACATACCTACAGGAACCACAGGGACTTTTCACGACGCTAACCCGTTCAAAGGGAGAGGTCGGTGATACCGAAACAAATAAAAATACCATAACTAAACGAAGGAGAATGTAGCGAGATTTTAGCATTTATGACAGTAGGTGGAAGATCGTTTCACAAGGTGGCCACACATTTACCGCATGTCCGAAACACTCAGCAAGGATTCCAACTCAGATATTGATGATTTGTAGTTTTCAGAAAATCGGCTGTATTACATGCAAATGAAACATGGCAGTATGATGGGGTCACACTTGAGTCTGTAAATTCTTTTTCTTATTTGGGGGTAAAACTCAATTATAATGGTAATTTTAATTTAACGCAGAAACAATTTTTCTGCACACTGTTGTCACTTTTTGACACATATGTCGGCAGTGTAGCCAACTATGCTTGCGAGGTGTGGGGTTTACACAAAGCGCCTGATATCGAACAACTACATCTAGACTTTTGTAAGAATATTTTAGAAGTTCGAGAATATACACCAAACGCAATGATCTATTTCGAACTGGGTAGATATCCTCTTATCACTTCGAGGAAAATTAGAATTTTGAAGTACTGGTGTAAACTATTGACTTCTAAAAACTGTATTTTAAATGCATGTTATCAAGATATGTACAATGAGTGTGAATTCGAATCGAACCCACATTGTAAAAAATTGGTGGCTTCTGTTAAACGAGAACTCTGTTCTATTGGTATGTCGGAGTACTGGCAAGCACAGGGTAGCTTTAATACACATCATTTTTTGGTTTTAGCAAATCAGAGATCGGTAGATATTTTAAAACAAGACTATGGGACGTTTTTCTGCACCTTGTCTAAGAGCAGGATGTACCAACATATTAGTGATCATGCCTGTCTTCAACCTTACTTAAGTAAACCTATTCATGCAAAGTACAAAAAAGCAATTGTCAAAATACGACTGTCTTCGCACAATCTTTTAATAGAAACTGGAAGGCATAGAAAAAAATCTTCATAATTTAAGACTTTGTCCTTTCTGTAAAAATGATATAGAAGACGAATTCCACTTCATTCTAAAATGCCCCTCCTTTAGCGAACTACGAAGTAAATATATTAAATCATATTATCGTGTTAATCCCTCTGTCTATAAATTAATCAAATTGTTATCAACTGGTAATATGAAAGAGTTAACTAACCTGGGTAGGTTCATATATCATGCATGTTTACTATGTTCTACTCTGTTTGCTTCTAACTAACCTGATTTGCAAGCTCTTACTTCATAAAAACACCTGTATTTAAGTTATAAATTCCATATGCTGATTGTATCCTACAGCCTGTGCTGATTTTGAATGCACATTATGAAATTTTCCTTTGAATCGATGAGATACTCCGCGCTGAAAACACAGCATTGAGCAAATAGTATAAAGTGTCGCAAGGAGTGTGCATCTTATGTTTTATGGATAACTGCTCTGCTGAGTAGCTATGATTTCTGTTAGTCGCCACAGGGTAATGCCTAATCCTATAGAGTGGTAAGCAAACGTTAAAAAGTAAAACTTAACACGAATCTATTGAAAAGTTTGATTTGGGTGACCAACGCAATTCTTTTTAAACATATTCCCATCTTGGAGATGTGTTTATATAAATATGCGTTCTAAATACAAATCAATGGATACTGCAGAAGATCATGTCATTGGATGTTGACGGGGAGAAAACTAAGGAACACCAGTATTTCACGTGTTGGCTGCAAACCTTAATATCATTTTCGGAGGAAAAACAATCATATATCAACATGTAGGGAAGGCAACATGAAGACAAACAGGACAAATTGAACGTTTTCCAAAGTTGAATACCAAGAAAATAAGTTAAGACCGAAGTAGAACCAGAACAATACCTGGAAGTCAGAATGGTGAAGATAGGCAAAATATAAAAAGGACATGTTTAAACGGAGACCCTTAAAACTACAAACAATCATGTTATTAACATTTACAAGATTAACATTTTCATTGTGTTTTGGAAGTAGAGAATAATACGAGTCTTTTCAGACTTTTCTTTCAAGCATTAAATGTGCTTTTTCATCACTAGAAATCAAGGTTGTTAGTAAGCGAAGAATGGAATAACACTTCAACAAGAATTGGCCAAACCAGGGACGTGTAGTATATACTGTCCCTGGCCAAACATGTAAACTAGACAATAACAATCTGCACAGCAGGATGTGTACGTTTGAGTGGAAGTCGTTGACTAGAAATATTAATATTTCCTGCACCACATGTTGTACTAGTATAAACCTTTTATTCATTATAACCTAAATAGGATCAACCGTTATTGGTTTTGAAAGATTCAAGTGTACTGGAACGAACTACAATTTATGGTAAAGAAAACTGCTGGAATCAGGTCATTGTATACAGGATTACATATAATCCAATTTCTGCACGACTGATTTACATACATTGATAAATGACTGTTACTGGGCGTTATAATGTCGTTAGCGTGTGTGGTGAGTCTGAAATCACTCCATCACCACGTCGCCTAACACCTAATGGTCACCAATAGGTGTCCCTGGGTGGTTTGTATCACTGAGCAGTGTTAATTATGATCGATCATACAACACGACACGTGCCCCAAGTCTACGTGTAACTGAAATCAGGTCATAGTTAAATGCGATACTTAAAACCGACATCATGTGTTATCATTTCATAATGATTTTTTACTGATCGGATGATATTTAATATAACAATATTTTCTGTTGTAATGAAATAAATACTCAACATGCACAAAGGCCTGAAGCCTCGTGTAAAACTGGAAGCTCTGATAGAATATAAGACAATAAGTTATCTTTAACTAAATTTCAGACAATTATTTGAATGGCTACACGAAATATGAGGCTACACATGTGAGTGAATAGCTGTTGGTAATTCTTATGTTCCTTGTCGTAGAACACTATACACGCTGACAAACCCCTGCATCTCTGAAGCTGTACCCGGTACTGCTGTAAATGTCCGTTGTTGCACCGTTTCATTATTTACTGGTGGTGATATGGATTCGATATCACACTCAACTTTTATATAATAATACTTATATAACCTTACGGAACTTCTCTGAGTATTACATACCAGGTAGGCTACACCCAAGGTAGGAATTTATCTATCCCAAGTGAACAGTGCTTGTACCAATCTTGTTCATAAATTGTATATTAATCTACCGACCGTGCGTAGCTCACCTGTTCGCTAACGACACAAATGTTTTCCCAAATCATAACCAAACCAGAGGACGGGGAATCCTTAAAAACGACCAACATGAGTATCGTATTACCCGAGCCTAGTAATAACCCTTGTGATTTTACATGTTGAATAAGGTCCCCATATAAAGTTTAGTGTGATAAATTGATCGAATATATGGCTGTTAAATGTTAATCCTGAAAAGTGTAAAGTTACGACCAATAAAACATAAGTACAGACATCCGATATAATATAGGTGACCATGACGGATAAATTATCGAACTTGAAAATATTATATCAGAGAAAGGTTTAGTTGTGGTATTAGACCAATATTTCAGCTTTATAACACATATCCAACAACCAATGCAGTCAACAGCATCGTAGGTGTCATGTGGAGATCATTTGTATAGATGTTGAAAGTGCTGTAGTTGTTAAGAGTCCATACAAGACTAATGACATCAAAAGGAAAGAAAACACACAAAGAAGATCTACAAAGCTACTCCCTATTGCTGGATTTAAGAATAATATTTGCAACGAGTGACTACACTGTTGGAAGCTTCCAGTTCTACCATACAGACGCTTACACGAAGGTATGGGCAATACGATCAACACAGTAAAACAATACCCAAACATCATTGCCATTTAAATCTAAAACACTCATCTACTCAAAGAATATTTGATGTCTTCCTCCAGATGTTTCTTCATTTCGTACATTATTCGATTTTGAAAAAATCTTTGACGAAGATCTTTAGATGGAATACGAGCTCATAGCGTCTTATAAATAGACCCAATTTTATTTTTGCCACAACATATTGCTGAAATGATTTGGATATAGAGTCCACTATAGCTAATATCTCATTAAAAATCCTATAAAAATCAACTACATCGAGGAAATACTGGGAATAAATCAAAGAACTACCAAATAGATGCCTGGGTATAGACTTAATCTACCCGAAACCACCAAAGAAACTTCAACTACGAAAACTGGCATGTAAGAGGTCTCCCTGACCAAAGGTGGAACTGCTCCGAGTAGTAGAATAAATAAGGAACAATCTGCCGCAAAATGTCGTACATACTCCATCGTTCCACTGTTACGTTAACAGAATAGATACTTGATGTGAAAACAAGGAGCTATTCTACAGATGTATAGCACCTTCAGAAGTGACGGCCATGTTTGGTAAGATAATAACGGGTCCCTTGGAAAGAACCAATATTGCTTGTATTGTAAGCATAACTCAGACGCTAGTGCGTCTTATATCATTACTGTGGTAGTTGGATGTAAAGAGGGTAGTGCATAGTGAGATCTTAAAGAGGATTTTTAGTTGGTATTTTTAACTATTCTGTAAGACTGCTTCCTACAAACATGCGTGTTTCTGATGAAGCAACAGCAAGAAAGTCTGTTGAAGGCGATGAATATGAAAGAAGTACTGAACTCACAGAAAACATCTTTCTTATATATATATCATCATGACAATGTGTCATCATTATTTCAGATGCATGTGTTCAAAACTCTTGCTCAAAGGCAGAATTCTGGCTAATTTTGTTATCTTCTTGTCTATTATCTCTAAATCTTTACTTAATTTTTCTAACTATATCATATTCAGCGTTCATCAAAACAATAAGGTTAGTGGTGACATCGTTGACGTAGATAACGACGTATTGATGCTATATTTAGTAGCAAAGAACCGTAATGTGTAACCTGTATCTACGATCAAGATCACGACTAATGAAAAACATCAAGTGATTTCTAAGTATGAAATACTGGAGAGAATTGTTGTGCTAACATTTAATAATTCTCTGTATAATATTTGGTGGAAGACTATGGCTGGCTTTCAGCTTGTACGTGAAGATTTCAGGAAACGCTATCATGCTTTACAGTTGCCTTTCTTCTATTCCTCAACTGTAGAACATCTATGGATTTTCTTATATACTTGGCAAAACCTTTGGTTGACTATCGTAAAGTAAAATATTGTGGAATGTACCAAAACCTTATAACTTCAAGGTAGCCATAACTCAAAGTAGGTACCAATAGAAAACCATAAGAACTGATGAACCACCAAGACTAAAGGTAACAACAAAAAAGACAAGAAATACTTACTGCTCCGAACGGGTTTCCTGTACCGCATGTGGCACACATCCGGATGTTTCCTGTCAAAATCAGATCCAATTTAGGTAGCTAACTTGGTATATTTCTTTTGCCTTTTGTTTTGTGTTCAGAATAACAGAATAACAGGTACGCATGACATCACGTGACTCTAGTTATAATGTCGTGTGACTATTGTCATAAGACAATTCTCATAAGATCCTTAACGCTTCCTTTTATGCCCTTATATTCTTGTGATTAATTCGGCTAACGATGAGAGTAACTTTGGTGAGTTTCTTGTTCCCTGAAACTGGTATGTAAATAGTGTACTACTGGTGGATGGATAGCCCTACACGTGACATATAGGTTATCGTGACGATGGTGTGATATTACACTTCACCCAAATTGTGTGATATGTGTCACAGGGATGATTTTTCTCTAATTTTATATTGTCATCATTACAGATGGTTCATGGTGCAAGCGTCAATTAGCAATGTTGCAAATGAGCAACATCCAACGTTTTGTTGGAGTTCAAAAACAGACAGAGGACTAGTAGTATTTAGAAAACGCTTTGAATCACAGGCACATCAATGCGTCCCAGACCTTCTACATTGGAAGTTTTGCCATCGATAATATCGTTATAAATATCGCTTCACAATACCAAAGTTTTCTAGCAGACTCAAGAACTATTTAAGTGTGTGCTCATTCAAAGTTCGTTTTTAAATTATGAACAATTTTTATCGTTATTTTCTATTGAGATAAGGTATTTCGGGTTTTTTCTTCTTTCTTTTGAAAAAAACCCAAATTGTTTAAGAATCACAATAACGGCAATCATAGTTTGAAATACTGCATGAAAATAACTTTTATTCTAATTTCTTTTAAATTAATGAGTGTTATTGTTCATGTCTAAAACCCATATTGATTGTAATGAACGATACTTTTATATTTATTGTTATTACAAACACAAATTTTTTCAGATCACGTAACCACAATATCTTTCTGTAATGATGCCACACTGCTGTGATTGATTTTCCTTTCTGATGATATTGACATTGTAATAGAATATTAGTTCTCACATACGAATATATTGTATGTTTAATTAAATTTCCCACTCTTGTAAATTGACTAAAAGATTACTAAACAATGGAATACCCACCACCCGCATTGCAATAACTCGCTCGAAGGCTTTGGGCTTCAATTTACTTCACAATTTAAATAACTGAAATACTTTTTTATTAATTATGCTGCATCCGATCTGTTTGGAACTCCAGACGTCCCCAGGTGGAATACCAACAGGTAGCTTACGAATTCAATTACGGCGACATGTTTGACAAGTATCATACAAATGCGTTGTTGAATTGTTCACAGCAGATTGCCGGACAATCGAACAAGTATTTCCTTCATCTCTCTCTATTGTGGATAAAAATAGTTTAGTCTTTTGTAATGTCTCTGTCATTCATCTATTTCTGTTGTGAAAATTCTTTTGTTTCGTGCTTCAGTATACTTCATAAATCAAAGTCTCACCATTACAGCCGAGTACAGACATCGGCCATTGTGTATCTGATCCCCGTTGTGTGGACGTAAGAATGTGTTAGTCTACAGTAAACCGCTCCGTTATGATACGTTCCGTTTACTCATGCCATCTTAACAATCTCTTGGACTCAATTTATGAATAATTTCTACCTCTTTGTGTTTTCTATTGCAGGCTAACAAAAGGATTCAATGTTCTGCTTTCTGAATCTCTCGAAACGTCAACTTCCATTCTTGCTTACATGACAGATCACGTTTGGTTAGGTCGTGAAAGGACATTGAATGAAAAAAACTTCTATAATCTTATCTATTTGTATTAAATAAAATATGATAAACTGCAAATCGATTCAGTTGCTTTATGTAAAAATGACTTATAAGTAATGTCATGTTAGTCAACGTGACGCAACACAGGTGGAAGTTAATTTCACAGTAGTGACGACACGAATTCATACAAATTATTTCAAAGTATACAAAGGGACAGCATTAACAGAATTAGGATTGTATTATATTGTTGTCAAACACTTTATAAAACATGCGTACACATCAATGTGTCTCCAATACGTGTAGTGATATAACACGTCCCGCTGACTGTAATAAGGAATAAAAAGGACAAGATTTTAACTTTGTGTAGATTTTTAATTTCGTTAAAGTACACAAGTATGCAACGTCGTACCCCAACTCAATTAATTCAACGAATCTTACAACAATGAAGTTTGAATTTACCGTGCTGACAATGACCAGAAAACTTCATTTTTAACACTAATCAATGTGATCACTGCAGAAATATAGGATCTTAAATGAGTTTTCATTTCATATGAGATTTTATGAAACGAATCTTAGGAGTTTTTATTTTTGCGAGCCTTGGCGAGATAAGATACGTTTTATCACATAACTCGGAAAACTTTGACAGGTTTCAAAGCCAAAATGTAGAGGGCTTTATCAAACGGAGACAGCCATTTTGTTGCGCCATTCACAATCTATGACGTCACGTCATTGTCCATATTATGACGTCACAATCAATTTCTGACTGGCACAGCCAATGAAAAACGCTCCAGGGTATATTTCACAAGTGACATATGTAAAAATATGACACGGGCGAAATAACTGGATAACAGGCCGATTATGTGATAATTTACATTATGTAATATACTGTACTCAAAATCTGGATTTTTTTTGCGAATAAGGCCTTCTAGATCTTTTAAGATAATGTACATACCATTTACCATTGACAGTATATGGTTATTAACATGAGTTCATTGCGTATAACGCTCTCACACAACATTATGTGACAATACACGGTAAACTGGAGCCAAAGGTGAGTGCAGATAATTACATTACATACACACTGATGCGTGTCCAGCAAATCAAGCCCTGACACATTACTATACTTCTGTATCGTGATATTCAGCAAAACAATTAAGTGCACAATATATTTGTATGCAAGTCGCAAATAAATAGATCTTTATAAATAAATAACATAGACAAAATATAAACAATGAAAATGATCGTGCATGAAACATACTAATTATCTCATAACATAGATCGTTAATACATAACGCCTTACATACCTGTAAACAATGGAATATACAGGTAGGTACACAGCTGAACAAAAAAGTTGATGTTTATATGATTTTCGTCGCATGATCCTAACGATAAATTATGAAGTATATTGAACATAATATAGAAACTGCTATGTACAGGCCCATCTTTATCTTGATATCTGTTTATTTTAATTACTGTGCAATCACCCTCACCTAGTTTAACCAAATTAATATGTGTTTTCACCAATATCCAGTTTATCTTAACTCCTGTGTTATAGGTGTTTCTATTAGTGTATCTAAAAATGAAATTAGAAACAAAAGGTACATTTGATTCAAATTACCTCAACAAAGGTTGCACAACAATATTTCCATAAATTCGCTTTGAGGAAATTTAACAACACTTTCAGCTTAACAAGCTTTGAACAGGACGATCATGTTATTTTCTTGGAAGTAGATTATAAGAAGTCCTTAAAATGGCATGCAGCAGACAGACCTTAACGTACTAACTGTACCAACACTGGCTGTGTGAGATAGGTAGCTCGGATGTGAATGAAACTTCCGAATACATAACCCACACTTTCATGTTTACACTTTTCTGTTAAACTTCACAAGGACATTCGAATGTTTAATTAATTAACTGACCTAGTTTAAATTTAGGGTAGTATATTGTTTTACGGCCAATTGACATTTGAAGTCATTTTGGGCCACAGCAGTGTATGGAACTATGAACATCCTGATTCACATAACGTCTACCGGGAAAGTCCCACAGTGTTACCTACGCTGTATCTATAATGATAAAATTCACATTTTCTGAAAACTTATTGGCTGGTACGTGGTTATCAGTGGGTCAATATTTAAGTGATTCGACTAGAAGTTACTATTTCAGGTTAATATTTTCATGAGGTGATAAATATTAGATGATACAGATTTTCTTATTTTCCCATTAATTGGATCATATTTACGTATGTCTTTGATTTTTTATACTTACTCGGTGCAAATGCAGTATTTTTTCCTAGCGATTTCATACGTTCAATTAAGCATTGAACTGTTTTTGTATGGTATTTATGATCTGTTTGAATGACACAGCTTTGCAAGCAAACAACATAATGCGCGCTAGCGCATTATGATTTATTTGCTTGCAAAGCTGTGTCATTCAAATAGATCATAAATACCATACAAAAACAGTTCAATACTTATATTTACGTTTTCTTCGCCTCTTATGTTCTTTTTTACCTTATAATTTATATTTACAATTAAAAATGCCCGCCTTATCGACAGTCCACACGATTTCGTTCAATAGTTTGAACAGCGTATTGTCACGTGCTGATTGGCAAACAAAGTAGTACTTTGAAATTTTAACAAACTCATCAATTTTATTCCACAATTCAGTATCAATACAATTGCGTATGATATGTCTATAGGGTGATTTAAGTTTATCATTAGAACTCTGAGCTGAAAGTTAGACTTGAAATTGTTTCGATTTTTCCCCGTAACAAATTTCGCGCATGGACAAATACAGTAAACACCGTAAATCCGACCTTGCCCTCCACGAGGGAGTTATTTTTGGAAGTTAATTCGAACTTTTCTCTAAATGCTCATTTTGTGAAGAATCCAGGCGTGAATGTATTTGTTCATTGTATGGGAACCTGACAACAGTCGGTAGATTCTATAAGAGCCTCGTTATTTGACATGACGTCAGAAACTGAGGAATGGTGGATGCGAGACGCGTGAAACTGATAGCGTTTGAAGCGAGTGATCTTGCGACGGAGCACAGGTTCGTTACAAATGTCTGAAATGTTTATGTGTACTGTGACTCATATCAGTAGGTCTGTAACATATGTTTCAGTAGGTCTATAGAATATGTGTATTTCAGACATTTGTAACGAACCCCTGTTGATCAGTGCAGTATAACAGACGATATTTCTGATAAATTGCATGAGCGTTAAAATTGTTTCCATTGCCGGCATTGGTGATTTCAACCGATTTGCATTTTGTACGATATTGCAGACATTGGTCTTGTTTTCATTGTTATAAAAGTGTTTTTTATTTCATTTTTTATTTTGCACATAAATTTACAATGCCAAACGATATTTCAGCAGCCGTCATGTTTATTTATATTGGATATTGTACTTCCGGTCAGTGTTGTATTAATACGCCTAGAATTGTGTCTCGTGATGCATGGTAATTAAAGTCCCATCAACGACACAGCTTTTAAAGAGGCTCTGTAGAGACAATGCCATGCAAATGTAAATATTCTTGTTGAATGATAAAAACATAATGTAGTATTTAACGGAGGATTTTATTCTGGTGAATATGTGACCGATTGTATTATGTCATACGGCCATGTCATAGATATGGTAATACACACGTGTAATAAGACCTAAAGGTGATGCGATTGGTAAACAATTGTTAACTTGATGAACTGCCTTTTTTTCTGATAAGCTTTTATGTTTTTGCAATTGCATAAAACTGTTCATTATTTTAAAAAAAACCACAATATTTTGCACGACAATAGTATGATTGATTTTAACCAATATCGAGTCAGCGAATAACACACAATTGTGTTCAAATTATAAATGTTATGTGATAAATAGAATCTTACATTCGTGTCCATGTCAAATTGAATTTATTAAACTCGTTAATATCAAATTATTGAATTCCTTTAATAACTTCAATATGACATGGAAGCTCATGTAAGACCTCTATATATGCACCTGAAACATTATATTAACCCCGATTTTATTTCGGTCAATATCGTTATCTCAGGTTCAAATAACTACATAATTATATGCCTAAACAAAAGTCTATAATTGATCAATATTCGCTGTCATGTTGAATTCAAACTCATTATAGGATAATGTCCATTGTTAAACTGCGACTGTTTTGTGGTACACAACTATTAAATCAAGAACTCCTATCCGTAATATTCTTACAACATCAATAAATATAAACCTTATGAATGGTCCCCCTCAGTCTAGACACATACTAAGGAGTCCAGTATATACGCTATATAGTCGTTAGCTTGGTGTTTGATATTGCACTCCGTTACATACATACGTGTAAGATTTGTATTATTTACTAAATTCTGTAGGTATTTTCATGGCTGAAACTTATATGACTTGCACTTATCTTTAGCAAAGGTTTATTATAAATATAACATGCTTATGAAACATAAATACATTTTTGTTACAGCGTCTTACAAACACGAAAATGCCTAGACATATCACAGACTGTCACAAACAACACATCCCAATGAAATGGCCATATGTAGCACCATTCGGCTAGATGAATCCCTTTAAAATCATCTCTCGGACACAAACCAGTACCTCAATAACACTAGGTATAATATATCCATCTATTGGATAACATTAGCACTTAATACCAGGTGTACTAGACCGAGATTCACGTTTGTACAATAGATGAAATCTACCAGAAATCTACATCTATAATCCATGAACAATGCGATACAGAAGATATTCACGATTTAGTGACAGCCATATTTCATCGCAATATTCCACGACAATTTCGCTATCACATTCAACGATGACAGGGACTGTCCGGTTATTTACCAGATGGTTCGTGGTACTGTCATCACAACTACGATCATCGTTCCGTAAAAGACACATGACCTCAGTCGCCTACAGAACTGATTGTACCTGTAAGTCCCCGCTGGTGCCTCCGAGAATCAGAATAGGAAAGGGATGTTGCAGGTTGAACAAAATTGTCTCCGGTATAACGCGAGAATCTCGTACCGTCTCGTCTCAAACTCCCCCTTGTCAAAGAACTCCGGTCCTTTTCCATGGATGTTCGTGTGCGATCCTGCAGTAATTCCGGAGAACTTTGCGGGAGAAACACATTGACAAATACTTTACGTTTCTGATGTTCGGAAGATTCTAATCTGAATGTTTGGCTCTTAGCAAGTACATTGTCCGAATCAGTCATCACAGATCTTTCTCCACACCGGTACACCGTTCGATTTCTACTGTTAGCAGAGGAAGAGTTATCCGAAAAGCTGCCGTGTGTAAGCTCCCTATCGGGTGTCGATGGGGGAGCTACAAGTATGTCGTCCTCTTTCACAGGTTCACTATTTGTTTCGGCAATTGTCGATTGGGTCATGCTATCAGAATTGTTACTTACATCCACAGATCGACTGAACAGGTTATCCGGTAGTTTCAGATCAACGGAAGAATCAGTTCGAACTCCATCTGAACGGACCCCGTTTTTGGATACGGATTTACCCACCAACCAAGCGTCCTTGTGACTCTTTACAAGTTGCCACTCGTCTTTCGTAGTTACTTGTTGAGTCTCGTCCTTCAAAACATCTCCTCTATTGCGGTAAATTCCTTCGATAATGTCTTTTTCTCCCTTTGTCAATCCTGCCTTGTCTCTGAGAAACATCCTTCCTGGACTCACACGGACACCATTGGAACACCAAGGCGTCCTGCCACGGAACTTGTCGGTCCCATTCTTTTGTACGGTGGCTAGGTCTCTGTAATACTTTGACACAGAAACACAGTCCCCTAGGTCCTCTGACCAATCATAGAACCTGGCGATGCTGACGTGTGAACGGGGCATGGCGGTGGTATCCGGCTTACAGCTTGCTGACCGTATCCGAGGGGACGGGGCAAATCTGTGATCAGTGTAAGACGTCTGCGGGCGCCTGCTCAGAAAGCCACTGAAACGAGAAAAAAACAGCACTGAAATGTTGGATAAGATAAAACACAATCACCTGCTGATATCAGCTGTGATCCTGGAGTGTATTTTGTCAATATGATAAAAATGTCCATCGTAGAAAACAACGGTTCACTCGTGAAAACCTGCTTACTGTCGCCTTGTCTTGCAATTGATTCAACGCTAGTTGCTCTGTCATTTACACAATTTAGTAAACCAATTGTCTTCATTGACTCAGCCTTTATCAGAATGTATCATACATACCATATTTACCAAGAGCTCTATCCGAAATCAATGCTACTAAGTATCTCTGCCTGGGATAGAATACCACTATTAATGACATGTGAATCAGCACGTTAAAATGGCACACGGCAAACGCTCTCATCTGACTTGTTTACACTCTTTACTGTAATCAATAGTAAATCTATCTGACCATCCGACTAGTGTATGCCACGGTGTGTATTGCCTTTATTTACACCCCTGTCCTGATCATCACGTCGATCCGTGGGGTTTTAATAGAGTTATCTGCGCTGTCAGAAACCGTCTAAACAAACAAGAGTGTTAGATTTATGGAATTATAGATACTGCCATATATGATCCCACCTATATACTCAAGTATTTTATCATGTTTGAGTGGAGATTTACTTATCACATCACAAGTCAAAAAGTGTAACTTCAACCCATATCGACAGCAACTTGTGGTCTGATTACTTTGATCTGGATTATACATCATCAAACAAAGAGATCTAATAATTTCAACACCGTCTCATTAAGATATTATTCATTAGCCCTTTGTGTTGTCATAGCATGTCAAGATATAATGTAAATATGAAAGCAGAAAAATCACCACGTGATACACGTCTTTTTTTATTAGTACATGAACCAGAGTCGACAAAACATATTCACTGTATCATTTTATATTGGCCCCATCACTTTATTGGAACTGTATATCGCAAAACTATGTAAGATTTAAAAGCTAACATCAGCAGATTACATGATATAAGCCCATGCCGATCATATCTCATACCATGCTCGATCAAGAGATACAGTGTTTTCAAAGATAAAGAACATCTGGGCACTTTAAGGTAATTTTATGATATTTACACCTGTTTGATGGATGGTTTATTTGAACTACCCCCGACGGAACACTGAACATCTCTACATTGACGGTATGTGCAGACTTAAATGATAATCTTCCGAGGGCATAGTTCTTATAAGGTCATGACCACAGGATATTTAAATGTGTATACCTCCCTACCTGTTAATTGCTCTCATCGATAGAAACACATAGGACTTGGAGTTGTCGTGATGAGATGATATCTATTTCAAAATGTTCGCCTGATCTGTTGTTATCTGCCGATCTTTTAATAAGTTCACACCGTAGTGCAATATCTTTCAATACACACTAAGATGTAGCATAATACCTGTCAGAGGTGGGAGTTATAGTGTAGCGTCATTCCTGTGTCTGAACTGACGGGTTGGAACTCCACCGGGGTACATACCTGTACCAGGTGTAGATAGTTATAGTGTAACGTCATTCCTGTGTCTCACGTGACATGGTAAGGCTGCCACTAAGGTGGAAACCTGTATCAGGTGTGGATAGTTTTAATGTAATACCTGTACCGGAGGAGGGGAAGTATAGTTAGGCGTCAGTCCTGTGTCTGATGTGAAGGGTTATATATTTAAGGTTCGATTATAGTGTTTACCTTAACCAGGTTTGGACACATTCCCTATAACTGTTTGGTATGGCTTACTATCATTGGTCATTGTGATTGTATATTGGTACAGAATACTATGGGTTTTTCAAGAGTTATTGTTTTCTTTCCTGACCAGATAATAGTTCGTTGAGCTACAGCAAAACAACAATAGAGTATTATGATCTGGGGTATTTTAAGTTAGCATTTTTATTGAAATAATAGCTTTCACAAAAAAAGGACACTTCTTTTCATCTTACACGTCAAAAGAATTAAAACGGAAGACTAATCCTTTGTATTAGTTTACTTGTACACACGGAAGGCTTTTCAACTGGAATATGCATTTAACATTATCAAATTACAGTCTAATAACTTTTCAGGTTTTTAAAATTCATTTTTCAATGTCAATGAAATTCTAAAGAATATGCGTAGCATATACCCCTTCGGCAATATTATTTAAACATCTTGTATACCCAACATTGCCATACAGTGGGTTGATATTATCTATTGTCATACAGTGGGTTGATATTATCTATTTTCACCTTGTTATGAGTAGATAGTTTTAGAAAACTTTAAATTCATTTACTATTTAAAAAAATGAATTACAGTGATTTTACGACAAATTTATATGTAAAAAAACAGTATCACCAACTTTTTAAACAAATGGAATATTTTCTTTTCTAAATAACAATCGACAATATGTTTCACCATTTAAAGATCAGGATATTGTTCGCATCCAGTGGCTCCAATTCAAAAGTCATTATGTCGAAGAACTTATAATTTATCACGAACTCAACTTGTCAATCAGGCGGGTCTAACTTTTGTTATAGGCTACCTCAAAAGAAGAGAGGTAAGATTGTAAATCAAAATGATTTATATATCTGTCTGGTAACAGCTACGACTGGTTACGATGTCTGGTACATACACATGTCTACTTACCCACTCGGTGATCAGTGGAGTCAATACAATCAATACACCCAAGTGATTTTTGAAGTGAGTAAATCAATATCGTAAAACGATCTTACAGATAAATCGATTAACGAACTTCAGACTTGATGTAATATTGTATATCATTATATAGTATGATATCATTGGGAAATGACAATATACAATACAGGGAGAGTGTCATAGACTTTTCTATACGCTAGTAAACATTTAAGTAAAGACAGGTAAATGGTCATATGAACAGTTTTGTGCTCGTCTAAGCTTAACTGTGTGACGTTGATACATCATATGATCATTTTTATATTGTGTTAACATTTAGTAAGAGACGGTCAAATTTCATATGAACGTATATATGATCATGTATACATATTATATAAAATGACGTTAAATGTCGCATGAACATCTTTATATTTGTGTAAACATTTATCTGAAGACAGAAAATATAAGAACATATAGATTAAGATGAAAACAAATATGTATATTTTACAGTAATCTATATGAGAGGAATGATGATTCAATGTAGTGTCATATATTTAAAAAAAAATATGTATGCATTGTGTTGATATCATCATCATCATCATCATCATCATCATCATCATTTTAGTTAATATCTAGATATTATACAATAGTATACCATAGCGTAACACTACAGTGAATGTCGACACCCATTTTAACGTGAAAGTTTGTTTTTGCTAAGGATATCCGTCAAACACATAGGGTAAATCAACAACTGAATGAAACAGTTGTTATGACATTGTTTCTTTTACACAGAGAGATAAATCATGTGACAGAGTATTGTACTAAGAGCAGTATAAACAGAGTTTTACTGAGAGTTGTACGGTGTACAATATGTTCAAAGTTTATTTTAAGTTATTTACAATAGATTTGTACATTATGTTTATTGATGGGACGTATTATGACAAAATATATATGCTTTTCCAATTATATTGTTACAACAAATGTGTGTATTCAACTATGTAAATATGTTCCATAATATGTTACCGTCAGGTTAATTGATGATGTTTTAAATCATTGTCTATGTATTTTCAAATCATTTTTCTGTTTGTATGTAAACTTCATTATTGGGGGCTATAAGAGAAATAAAGATACAATTGAAGTCAGATGTGTATGAACAGTTTACGTTCCTGTTATGTTTTATCATCAAAAAGAACATATTCATCACTAGTGACAAACGTTCTGCTAGAAATCGAAACAGATAACATACCTGATAATAAATATAGCTAACACTTTAAGTCTTATTAAGAAATAAAATGTGTATGAATTTCCTTCTGTAACTAAATATTTAACTACAAGTATCTTGTCTCAAAATACACTTAATTTTATAAGAATACTTTATTGAAAAAAAACCACCATGGTACATGATTGACATTAATCACCATGGCGTATTAAGCCTCAGATATATCCATCATCTATAATCGTATGACGCAAACTGTCAAGTTCAAATGCTATCAGTGTTGTGTTGTTCTCTTGTCGAGAAACGTCCTATGGTACCGCCGGAGGTGGCACTAGTTGGCGCGGTCTCAACAACCTACATACCTACTGTGGACGGAGCCCATTCAAACATTATCAGGACAAGCAGCGAAATTACACTTGCATTAAGTAACACTGACACTAGTCAAGAATGTAGTTTGATCAATCATAAACAGAACGGTACTTAATTAGCAACACAGATGACGCATGAGCTTATTATTGGACAACAATCCTCTGTCGGCTAACGGATGCCTAACATTTAAATCGAAGTAATGCATGCGCGACACGGGCGTACAACTACTGGGTTTATGTACTTTCCAACCTTGATGTGATTAATTTTCCAATCTTGAACACACCTATGAGTTATATAAACACATTTGATATTATGTATTGGACATTGAAATTAACTGTACATGGAATGCTGATTTCGATACTAGTGTTGTTTGCTACTTAGAAGGATAGTTCTCACAAGCAAATTACATAATAGAAATGAGATTGGTATGCTCGATTGAATAACAGGTTAGAGCAGAAAATAATGTTCTGAATTCATCATAGGCTTGGTCCGATATGGCAGAAACTGAAACGTGCATATAAAAAGAAAAAATGTTGGACTAAACGCAGAAGCAGTATTTGGTGTATTGTATACTCACCTTCCCGGTAAGTGTTGGGACGGCGGGTAAACGACGACTAGGGCAAGTGTACAGTAAGTGATGCTTACAACACGTATCTAATCAACCAGTATAAACATCGTTACAGTTCCATTGTAAACAATGTTTGATTCACAACATTGTATCAAATGAATTTTCTACAGATACCTGACTGGCTAAAGTTTCAGTCCAAGAATGACTTAGTCTGGTGTATAGGAGTAAAGGAGTGGAAATTTATACTTGCATTGAAATATAATGATTTACTACACAATATCATGTATACACACCGATGCGTGATTTCAAGAAGACCCTTACATATCATTCTTCCACTTCAACGATATAATGACACTTGTCATTGGTTAATTATAATGTATTAGTGAGCAAAAGACACCAGCAAGTAGGCTATATTTGTCCCAATAAAGCATTTACTTGCAACGTGCATTCAAATATCCCTGTATTACAAATATACACGAATGAGCCTTTTGTGACTGGTCTTAGACGAGTTGGATTTGTCTAGTCAAGGTATACGTGTGCATTTGCATAGATAATCGTTTCCATATACATCTGCGTTACACTGGCTGCATGAGATTATTGGATGCAACTCCATTTAATAATTAAATATGATATTCAGCTCGCGCGGCCTGTTAAATTAAAAACGAGGCATCACGTGACCAAGGCTTGCATGCGTAAAAGAACAGCTTTATCTATATAATTGGATTTTCTAGGTAACATTGTCTTATAGACACCACGGCAAACACCAAAGCACATCCCATGGCATTTTGCCGTGATATAATTGATACAATCAATACACGTAGGTCCTGGTTGAATATTTGACTTAGGGTTCGAAAATTCTGGAGGAAATAATATTTTTTTCTCATTCACGTTATTTATTTTATTATAAATTCATATTGATTACTGACTGGGAACAATAATGACGTGGATTTCAAATCGCTTCAAGCTGATCGCTTCAAGCTGATATTTTGGTCTTAACATTTATGGATACTTTTTTAAAAAACAATTTACTAATCGTATCATTAGATATCAATTAAAAGAGGACTGAATAATACAACGTGATTGCTTGCAGCCGTTTATAGTTTTGAAAGACTTTCACTATTAATGCATTTAAAAAAAAACAATACCATGGAACAAACTGTTAGATTAAAATATGCGAAGATACATGCCTACCTTCCCAGTCAACACCAAATTGGTACTGTAAGACGCACCAGATAGATCTACAAACAAGTGGTTCATAGTATGCACCGTGACATTAAAACTTTGTAGAAATCCACGAATCAGGACTAGTTCTGGTTCTGTCAAACACAGTCAGTCGACACATCTTTGCTTACTCGTAACAGGTTCAGTGCCAGCAGCTCTGGCAGGTTGGGGGAACAGTTCGGGTACAGTTAAACCACAAACAGTCCATATATCCCTGCTGACACACAACACGTCCAGTGTTAACAACTCTATGGAGGGTTGAGGGAACATCTCGGGTAGAGTTAAACCACCGGTACACCGACAGTCATTGAAACCCAATCCTTTGGTACAGACCTGCTAGTGTGAAAGTATAGATCTTATCCTAATACATCAAATAACAACTCATTCACCAAAGGACGTCGACGAGCGCGCCAAACTCCACGGAACAATGTGGCACGGGACTTGGAGTGAGGGTGTGACAGACTTAACAGTCGTATCAATAATACAGACATACATACAGAAATCTGGCATTGAGTACAGCTGTTTTAAATAACAGGTAGTATAGGTAAAACATTCATCACGGAGCTTTTATATATAAACGCATTGACATATATATGAATGCAAGATCGGTCTACTAGAATATTCAATGTACAGCCGAAGACAAAACGTCTATTGGTATTTCGTATATAGTATTGTTCAAATTAGAAAAGACATACATCATCAACATGTTTATTTGTATCGATGAAATGTTTATTTTGAATAACAAAACATGCTGAAACATTTAAACAGCCATATGTCTCTAACACTGATATCGATATTTTTAACGATCAATATTTGAATGGACTATATTGGGTGACATTTTTACTTGTATGGGCTTAGCATGAATGTGTCAGCTTAAAATAACAGTAACACCAATCCCCGACAATAACCAAATTCCAATGAAGTATCATAGTTTGTCCGGGTTTGAGATATGATGACCAAATGAAAGAACTAATTTCACGTCTTATGAACTGTGGACGATTTATCTCAACAATGAGGCATGGTTTACACTGGTAATTATCAACAGGCTGCGATAGGCTATTCACCGCTCTAGTCCTAATAACACTGTCTAAACATTGTCCTACAATTAAAACCATGTCTCCGTATTACTGAAAGAATAGGATCGTTTTATACGCATAATGTATTGTATTATAAGTTCTTTGGTTTTAAATATGTCTATTTTCCTATTATAAATTGTACAGTTTGTAAGCATTTCTAAGACATGCTCGTAAGGATTTATAGATAGTCTAAATCAATAAGGAATATTACTTCTTAAGCATACCAAAACCTTGTGTATCTAGATGATATCATTTAATTTGTACCGTTCCCACATCATACTATACTATAAATATCATTCGTCTGCAATTGCCTGCAGACTTGTTATACAATTATCATTTAAGATAAAGCCCAAGAAAACAAAATACAGATAAAAAGAGATTATGCACAACAGTTCAATGTAATCGTCATTCGTGGATTGTCTTCACAGGCGATTGTGCTATACATTTTCCAGATCACAAGCCCTTATGTTTTAATATTTCGTATATATATATATCAGCAATTTACAGGTTCATTAAGTAGCTCATTGTCTGGTGTTTTACGTCAATGCCGGTAGTCTTAACAGGGAGATGGTTATCTGTGAATAGTACATAGGTCAGTGATACATATCCTCTAGCCGTGTATAACATTAAAGTGCTGTCTTCTTCGATCTGGGCCCACTAAGATTAGTGTAAAGAAAAACTTACGTATTTTTGTCCTTATAATAATTTCAAACACAAGTTCTCACAGAGACAAACATGAAATTTAAATTGAGCGTGTTGTTGTAAACCATAACATTTTAACAGTTAAGTTAAAGACAGATTAGCTAACAAGTATTGCAAAATAACGCAGACCTTCAACAGTTCGTATCCTGATTTTTAATTATTAATTAGTGGATCCTAACTGGCCGGTGACAAATATTCATTAAATCGTTTCACTGCATACCTACATCCAGGTGATACTTTTGTTATTGTATAATTAACTTCTTTATTACTACAACGTAATTACCAAATGTCAGTATCAAGAAAAAAACAATTATTAAGTACTCATAAGTATCAAACATACATACTTTTGATTAATTTAATCAATCGATCCATAAAACCAGTCGATATTTATTTCATCAATAAAAGAAAATCCCTTTAATTACAGTCGAATCTTAAAGTATTAAACAAAATGTAAGATTCAATAAGTATAAACTTATATATTTTCGATTACAGTTATGGATTTTTTCTAAATAGCCAACAGGGTTTTAGAAATACAATACCTTTACTGTCATGATCAAAGTCCTGGCGAAAAGAATAACATACTTTAGCCAAAAGGCATCTTCTTCTTGTTGGATACATTTACAGAATCCAAACTGTATCTGAGTAACATTTCAATCAATAGTTTGTCCTGTATTTATCTTTTAAAGTCCGAGACGCAGACGTCATGCCACCTGTGTGGACAGCCAATTAGATAATGTTTAACAAATGATCATAGCAAAGTCTAAGATCGCCTGTGATTGGTCGTGAAGATTAAGTCATTTTAGCGCATTACATTAGTATTGAGCGTTATAATGAATACAGAGATGAATAGATGGCGATGTGTGGAATACTTCCTCTTCTTCTTTCCACTTACACTTATACAGTATTTTGAACAGTTACCTCTTCAGTGTGGTTTACCTACCTGTTCTATGCGTTTTATAATTTGCTTTGATACATTTTTATAGAATACAGTACATGACATAAACTATGGTTAAACAGTTATGTTACGTCATCACAGATATCGGTCAAGAGCGCAGGTGATTGGGATAGCCCCTACGTAACAAACTCTCTGAATGTTGTACATTGTATGACATTTGAAATGTTTTCATCTACATTTATTGCGTTAAAACGCGTTTAAATGAAATAAAATTGATAATTAAAATCAAATATTCTAGTTCTACTGCGTAGTGTAATTGAGGTTTCCAAGGGTTAGAGAGAATCCGTCCGCTAAATACTATTTAGCAGCTTATTGTAATATAGACAAAACTGTAAGGAAAGTAAAATAAAATAGGTAAGAAACAAGACTGCTTTCAATAAAAGAAAACGTTTCTGACTGACCCTTGGTTTAAATTTAACGCATGGATGAAAATAGGAAATGTAATTTCATGTGGTATTTAGCAGAAACTGGCTTTATATCATATAGCTTACCATTCGGTGTCAGTTTATCATTCAGTGTTGGGGTAATATTTAGCTGTTCAGCTGCTTTGAGTGTGGGATTTGCTTTCGAATTTGTAGTATTTCCTCATCATTCTCAATAAGCACAATTTGATATTTTCTTCTTAAATATAACTTATAGTAACTGTAAGATACATGTAACAATATAGACCTGGCCGTTATTGACGATATTTTAATGTATACTTTCTGTACATTATACTGATATATATTTCCCATTATCTGTTATCTGGATGAAAACATCCTTGCCGACCAGGAACGTAACAGACTAAGACCTCGATGTTATAATGCAATGCCACCCTAAGTGTATTTCCTGGCTGGTCCTTTGATGTCGGACAAGCGACAGGTAAACATCTACCTATTCGTGTATATCCACCGGAACGTACCCTGTCTACAATGTCATACCAGGTCCAACATTGTGTGATTTACAGAACATCATTTACATATGAAAGTGCATCCCCTAGTTCATCAATATCGCTTGTCATAGAAATCTACATCCTTTGCAACCGCATGTATTCATTGAGGCGTATCACATTAGAATTGTAAAAGCCTATCCCAAGGTGTTGCTAGGCTACCACTTAACTCTGTTCCGTCATGTAAGTTCCACCAGAAGGTCAGTAACAATAAGAAAAAAACCAGGGGAAGGAAATCTGGCAAACACTATTTCTGCTTTGGGTATGCGGAAGTTGGTCTGATTTTATATTGATTTTTGTAGCAATGGACAGATTTCCTTTCCTTATTTTTTTTCCTTTTAGTGCGCTAACCTTACCGTGGAATTGCAATTTACATTACAAAGTTAAATGACTACAACAATGGACAACGTATGAGGGTCTCTCTGATGTATTTTTCTTTATGAATTCCTTTTTAGGATGGTCATTTGAAATTCTGATGTGGCATACCCCATGTAATACTTCTGGTAGCTGGAGATGAATATTTCAGTAACAATCGAAATACATCAACAAGCAATATGTATTCAAGAGGAATGGTGTACTGTAAAGAGCGTAAAGATGGGCGTCGCTGTAGGACATGCTACGGTCCTGTGGATGTTAATTTATACGTATAGGTAGGTGTTGAACTGTCGTACATCCGATTACAAAGCACCAAAACAGGAAACCGGAAACACGCTTTTGTTTTGATTGGGATTTCAGGTCATTGGTTAGGTCACATTAAGATGATAGTAAGCCTATCAAGGGTAATTCTAAAGTGACATCACACTGAAATAATCATGATACCGCGCCCAGGTGCTACTTGAAGGTAACATCCTAAACTCAATAGGAAAATTAGTTCTTATTTAGGAGTAACAGACTGATGTCCAGCACGTTGAAACAAATGTATCTCTTTATTATGCATATTGTTTTTACTGTTTTAAAGTATTCATTGTAAAAATGCAAACCAAAGTTATATTAGAGTAATTATACCGAAATATGTTTGACGAAAATTAAGGTAACAGGTACGTTTTACACCTGCTGCTTGTCCAGGATAAATGTTACTGAAATGTAAACACCAATTTGTCGTTGAGTGACATAATATATCTACAAAGTAATTCCGGCATAGTACAGCGATGCTAGTACACTTCAAGTTTCTTGAAGATATTTTTACGATTAAAGATTTAAGTCACAGAAAACATTAAGTTGCTGAAAATTAAACACTTTTTGAGAAAAGTGGTAATTAATACTTTACACTGCACGACCTCTATAGGAAATTTGAATATGCCAAACATAAAAATCTTTCACGGTACAAAAATAAACTTTATAAGAACCGACATAAAAACAATAGCATCCTCGGTAACTTTATGTGTCGCCAGTAAACCACATGAAGGGGTAAATCAATCAACCGCGAATTACTCATGATGGCGCTTACCAATGCTTAAACATAACGGTAATTACCAAATAAATTGATTCTATGACATTTGCCGATGTGAAATGTTCTAAAGCTCTGGATGCAAGTATAGTTATTGCTTGCCATGGTTTACAAAGCTGGGAGATTTTTCATTTTATATGTAAATGCAAGCGACATTCAGCCTTTTATTCCGAATTTAGTTCAAAGTAAATTGCAGAGTTCAAAACCAACCGGTACATTGTGCTTGCAATAATAAAGCTAGAGGAAAATCAATCCATTGAATTTTGCAATATTCCATCAGATGTTCCGAATGGTAATATAATATGATTAGATCAGATTATCTTTATATCAAACAAAGCCTTAGGCAGCTTTAAACATAGAAGTCTTTTCAACATATTTCAACCATATAGTACATTTAATTAGGTTTTTGAGAGTAACGTTAATAAAGCATTTTCTCCTTACCTTAATCTGCACAATTGCCGCTGCCTTCTCATGTTGCAGTCTAAATAATTTCAGTATGTTAGAACGTGTATCCTAACGTTCAGTTACACATATTTAACGTTGAATTGTGTTACATATTGACTGTCATTTTATACAACACGGTATTGATTTGATCAGATTTACAATAAATGTTCACTTACCTTGCGATGCTTACCATTGGCGTCTACAAATCTGTGAACTATGTGAATGTGATGCATGTGAAAACAGTGGTAGCACTAAGAACCAAGACCCAAGGTTTTGAAAGAGTTATCCCTCTTTAGTAAGGGTATACGCTATAATACCGTGTATTTACTGGTAAATTGATTACAACGGCCGATTACATTCAATATGACAAAGTATTTCTAAAAACTGGTGAACTTCTAATATCTTCAAATATTTACTTCATTTTGACTATAAGTTTATATAACTGTTATTATAAGATTTCGGCAATGCTTATCAGGAACCCACAGGATATCATGGACTGACACAGTACTCTCATAGAATAAATCGGAGCAAAATTCATTAGACACATTATACCCCAAAAATATCAGCTACATATCAGTTTCCATTCATAAATGTAAAGGATATGTAATCACCAAACTACTACAGGTAATAGTTACTCAATTACTTTCATCAAGATAGGTATCAGCCAATTAGAATGAAAGGAAGGTTGTTGTTTCATAGAAAACAGAAGACAAACGGAGAGCACCAGTTAGGCTTACAAGCGTGACAAGCGACATAGTTAAACAGTTTGTACCAGAAAGAGCCATAGACAACCAATAAAACAATATCAGACATTGCGCTCAATCCAGGATCACCCAACTCCGGAGAAACTTCCGTCATAAACTGTATACAGGGACACGAGGTCCTATTGCAGTATGCGACATATCAACCGATTATACAACTATTTTGAAGTAAGTCAGCAGCTGTACCCTGCTGGTAGTGTTTCCTATTTCACTTATCTCCTGGCTTCGCTGGATGAATATTGTTCGGTGAATTTCATTTTACAATCTTCGCCGAGTTGTTCCATGAAATATTATTATTACAATATGTCAAAATTGCATTAAAGCACTCTTTTATATGTGAGGATTACTGTAAGGCAAGACACTACTCACATTAACTTGGTTTTTTTTAACCGTGTAAAAAAGGTTTACCATGCGTAACGTCAAACGCTTTACTAGAGTGTTACGGCCATGGTTATTCATACTAATTTCTGTAAATGAATCTATTGAAAATCGCGGGTTTTCTTTTCGTTTGAGAATAAAAACGTGAAAAGAGTATAATAAAATCCAATTATCATTGTTTGTACAAAAGTTAAAAGGATTGCATGTGGTCATGATTTCAAAATCCATTTTGCAAGAAACGTTCATGACAAACCCCGATATGTCTCATTTTATGAGAACGTCTGTCGTCGTAAAATAATCGTACACAATCTTACCTGGGTGCCTCCTCCTGCCTATCTCAGATGCTGCCTTGTAAATGTTTTCAACACACCAACTACACAGCGATATCAACCTCATAAAAAGCACTGTATCCAGGAGTAAATTCAAGGCGATTCCTCTGACAAACACATCCCAGACCACGGGGGAGAGTAAACTACGGACCATTGGTCTGTAATGGCGTCAAACAATGTCATGAACCCACTCTTGGAATAGAAAATTTAAAAATTTATGTTGTTCATTTCAAGCGACTTCCTGCCCAACAGTCTGGAACTAGTGTTTCAGAATTGTGAAGGATAGTACTTGCTGCAATCCCGCACAAAAGGCACTTTGTTCCATTGTCTATACCTGCTATACATTGAAGGATCCGCTTTTAGTAAGTCCTCTACTCAGGGTGGAATGCCAGTCCATTGACTTTCCCTATGTACACACAGGTGTTTAAGTAATAACGTTTGTAGTATAGAATTTCATGGCATCTATTTAAAATTAAATAAATTGCTACATAAATAACCAAGTTCATTAATCTAAGCAAACTAGTGTAAACGGGTACCTCCATTCAAGCGAAGTAACGGTAAGGCAGGACCCCACAGAAAGCCATCACACTCACGAGACATTTGAACATACATGTATTTAATTTGAAATGCAATGAATTATTCGCATGTGCATGTAGCACCTCATTATGAGTACGCAATCCATGAACAGGTATAAACTACTCAGCATAATGTTGGAGATTTAAATGTTTACAAATCGGTGTTATCTTACACATCCGTGTTACCTTTTACAGAGACACACTGCTGATTAGGTGTATAGCATAACAGTCTGAAATAACTAATTCTAACGCTTATTTATAACTCATAACGATTTCACGTAACTGTTTATAAAAAACCGTTAACATAGCTTTCTCGTTGTTATCTTTTAATCTATATTGATTTCCGTTTGTGTCGATTATTGACGCTAAAATATAATTTCTTTCCTATTTTTCATTAAGAAATTCATATATACAATTCGATAGTTAATGAGCCATGAAAAACTGGCCGATGCTAAATAATTAATCTTCTGTTTTAACGGTGAACATGGGTATCCATGTTTACAGGTATCAATCATGGTTACAATTAAACGTTAATGGGACAGGTACAAATTAATATAGAAAAGGAACTAAGTAGCCCCTAAACAATGTACGATACGGTACTTATGTGGAGTATCTAAAACATCTCCTCGGTAAACAGGTAAACACCGTTCTATACAGCTAAATGGGTAACTAGTGATGAAACACAATGTAAATATTCGTGTCACTCGTAACAAAATGTATCATGTCTGCCACACTGACATAGTATGACATGCCAGGCACATATTAGTGGTGTGTTTAATGTAACGTGCTCAGAAGATTGAAATGGCTATCACTGCAAATATCATTAATATCTTTGTATAACGAAAAAAATTCCGGAGAGGAGAGTAAATTAAAATAAACAATCTACAATTCTTATTTGAAATACATAATGCGCTGAGACAAGTGTTTCAGTCACCTTCTGACATTCATAACACTCCTTGTCAACAACCCACCCGTTCTCTTCATATTCAGGAATACTGTTATTTCCTATCAAACTAATTGTACATTTCATTATATTCCGTGTTTTGAATTATCGAACGTCCAAAAGTATTTGCCTGGTGTTTTTTTAAATAGTCCCTTTATTATTTTATCAAAAACCCGAACCTTGCTTACACTGTACCATTTTACAACACAAATCTCAAACATAAAAAGTCAAGAACACTCCTTCCTACTCAACAAGTAGCAAGTGTTCCTTTATAATCTTGTCAACAGTATATACCATGAGTAACTCATTTGTTACTGGCGGGTGTCCGAACGATAGGCCTCTGCATGCAAATAAATAAATAGCCTCTATTGGTATGTTTTCCCCTGGAAGAGCTCAGGAGAAACATTCATCGGAGATAGAATAACTTCTTATATTTTCGTCTTATTGTATTTAGACACATACGCATTGTCACTGACTATATATAAAGACGGAAAAGCAAACACATGCGAAATGGCTATAAAAATGTGTTTTTTCTCTGTTATGTTCTTTTCGTATGCTGAATTTGGATGGCAATAGTTTAATATTGTAAGGCATATGTTAAAAATTAACATTTTAACGGTACTGAAGCCATCGATTTTGTTCCACAACCAAAATTCGTGTAGGAGAAATGATAATAGTGGTACATAAATACGTATACATATAAAAAGGAATGTTATACGTGTATATAAAATAGTTATTCAAAATGATATGTTAGGTAATGTTGAATTATGTATCTTGTTTATATACGCACGAGAGAGCCTAGTAGATAGGACCAATCATAACAAAACCATAAACTACTTCAAAGCTATATTACAGTTTCATTAGCAACACTTCTCTAAATACTTAATATACAATAGTAATCGTTAGTGTTAATAATGATTAATGTATCTCTAATGATAATCAATTTTCTAACTATAACGACAATCCAGATTCTATATCACCAGACGTTAACTGAGAGCTTTCCGTCTCTCTGACGCGTTGCATGTTTCCCTGGTGCCCATTACTTTACATAACGATCACATTAACGCCACACAATGTGTTTACGTAATACAACATAACCACCTGGACTACATCAGTCATACCTGTGAACACGTTTTCTTCTTGGGTCCATTTGTCTAGCGTCCAACATCTTTTCGCTTTCTGTTAATCAGCTAACAGGTAATAAACAGGTGAATGAACATTTGTGTTCTAACAGCACATCTCAGAATATAAACCTACGGAAACGATAGCTACATCAATTTAAATCATGTAATAATTCAACAACATTCATTTTATTTCTAAATTGAATAAATACAGTTTTATTGCTATAGCAGGAAGTCACTGAAGGGCCGAGTGGGCATTGGGCCAGACCTTTGGCCGACAAATCACTTCCACCTTCGGACGGTATATCGCCATATTTTCCAGTATATTCACCTTGTGTAAAGTCTGGAGTGGATATTGTCATTGCTAAGTAGAATTTAAACGGAAAAGAGTCCCACTCAATGTCTCTTATTGGTCACCTTTCGTACCTTGGAATCACTCGAGTTGGTTGTCGAGCATACTACTTTTTGATGGTCATATCGACGGAATGAATGTAACTCGTTGTATCCCTACCCGTAGACAGTTATATTACATATTGTGTCATGAATGTTTACTGTTCACAAACACCAATACGGTTCAGTTTGACTTTATGCTACAGACAATTTCAGTGGTTTCGACATTTCGTATTGATTTACTCTTTCTACAATAAACAGGTCGGAGATTTTTCTGTGACTAAAGTGCAAGGGGTAAATGTGACTGTAATTTATGTCAGACAACTTCTAACTGATAAAAAATAATTTTATTTTTTTAGAAAATTACAAAGTTGAATAAAATGCATATATGTGATTGATGCATATGATTAGTTTCTGTTTGATTCCATTACAAATGATTACTCATTATATATACATAATATAAAGTTCGTTGTTTGTTTATTTTTAGGATTTGAACGTCCTTGAACAGCTAATGTCATTAGAAAACTGCGTCAACAGAAAATGAGGCCGCTCAACAGCAAATTTAAAGTATAATTTCACTGAAATGTCATAACATGAACACAGTAGCATGCATGACATTCCACCAGGACAATTTTTCTGACAACTAGATAACCAGAGGTACCTTAAGGAAACACCGACGAACGGAAAGAGTAGGGAGGAAAGAAAAGACACAGACCCTAAAGCGTTCCTATGGAGACACAAGATCACGTCTGGTTTCTCCATTGTTTCCTTATTAGGATAACACTGACGAGAATAATTGCATAGCAAGTTTGGTTGTAGATGATGATGAGGATGATGAAAATACTTATATGTTGATGAAGATACATATCGAATGATAATTGAAGATGATGATTGAAGATGATGATTGTATGATGATGATGATGATGATGATGATGTAATGATGATGATATGTTGATGAAGATACATATGGAATGATGATTGTATGATGGGGATGATGATGATTGTGTGACAATGATGATATTGGATGATGGCAATGATGATGATTTAATAATTATATATGAAAGATGATGATGACGATGATGATAAGGATGATGGTGATGATGATGATGATATGATTTATAGTTTAGTTGTAGTATGTTAAGGAGTAGCATAAGGAAAATTTCACCAACCAAAGCCAATTTCAATTGTCCAGTTCATTCATTTAAGTTTAATCCATTGTTGAACTATATTATATATTAATTAAATATACACTAAATTAAGCTTGACAAAAGCAAAATATCTCATATAATCATACGACAAACAATACAACAGACAAGGACAAAGTATCTCATATGTATTCTAGGATCAACACACAAAGACAAAATGAAAGTCAAATGCGGCATATAAAGGCAATATCAGGAATGAAGCGAACACCAAAAACAAACGGGTGAGTGGTTTCTGAATTACATGCTCGTCGTACTTTGTCCCATGAAATCCAGGACAACATATCTGTCAGCTATGAACCACAACATAGTTAACGCGTATTTATGTTGAAAATCAGACCATGATGAAATTTAACTAGTTCAAGATAAATCTGGTTAGACAAGAAGTCAATATGTGGCATGCTTCTTCAATAGCGTTTTCTTTTTTGTCAATTCGGTATGACCTACAAAGTTATATAGAGTATCAGGTTGTTTAGGGCCTCATAATTAAATTAAATAGGCTTTATTATTACAATACAACATAAGCAAAATAAATTGGTCGCATGTTCTTTTCTTTTCAAATTGGCATGTATTGGAAACCAAAGTTGCAGAATAAAGGAATGCGTGCAGTTGAAGTTTTCACAGTAGTCTTGCTTTAGTTCAGATATAACACCAAATGCTTCCCTATATTTAAATTCACTTTCTAAACAGTAATACAAAATATAAATGAACATTGTTTTGGGAATATGTTTGCTCTCATCAGAGTTTTCCTCCAAATGAGAACATTAAGTTCCTGACTTTTTCGTTCTTTCTCTACACTATATGGTATGCCTCTTGTTCAGCCATTACCTATGATATGGCATTCTAAGGACTCGTATGAAGTCGCTTTACCTGGACAGGTTACCCAAGTTTAAACCAATGTAAGTGTACTTAAAAATCACTCATCGGATTTCCGCCTACCTACAGGATTTTATCCGACATACAGATCGTACAAGACTACTTTTATTATTGCATCTGCTAAGGTAACGTAGGAGAGAGGATTGTACTCAAGTATAAAAACTGGCTACAACTGTTTACTTTCCCAGACATCAAACAACACTATTCTGATACATTAACGTGTTGTAAATGTTAAAAAAGTGGTCATTGATATATTTTCAGAATGTTTTAAGGGCGTTACTTTAAGTGCTATGTCTACTGAACAACGATATTAGACGTGTGTTTAACACGTAAGTTTGACCCTTAAAAGATGTGTCAAGATGTGTGTAAATATTGTACAGCATTAACTGAGGACGGCCTGGCTTTACAACTTAATATCCATGTAAAAGTTACTGTATATGGAGTATATACACAGGTAAAACGTAAGTGGAAGGGGTTCGCACCTACAATAACCTCTTGGTATCATTTTTGTAGTAATATGTAATGCATCGGTTGCCTAAATTAACGGTGCCTTTATTGGTATATAAGTAATCGTTATTAATTGAAGACTTTGCTTTCAGTTAGTTCAATATCTGGTAGGTAATTAAGGTTATAAACTGTTTCATTCTCTTTCAACAGTAAATGAGATTAAAACAGATTTCCACCTTTTTGGCCCCTAGCATCATCTTTGAGTCTTCGTAAGGTTCGGCATAAATCAAAAGGGGAAGGCCTTACGAAATCGATATAGCTAATGGTAATATATACTTTTTAAATAAGTGTCCAGTGCGTCACAGTATTTTACAGTTACATTTTGTATATGGTGTTCTAATTGGGAATACAATGTTTCAGTTCAGAATGTTTATATATAAGACATGATCTGATACAAAATGCACAAAACTATTACTGACAGTGTAGGTAAATATCAGTTAAAGTAAGTTAACGATCGCGGTTTCGATACCCTGATGTCTGTGAGGTCGGGTACGTATAAGTCGTGTGGGTGGGTGACCGCTACTTAACAGGTGACTACTTCTTTTATGGTTATGGAGATTTACAAGCTCCTACATCAACAATAAAGACCCATGGGGACAATATAATACAGCAAACCTAAACTCAAATGATGACATGCTGATCAAATCTAGGCCCTTACCGACTCTGTGTGTCAAATATGTCGCCCTTCAATATTTCATTGCGTTGGTGCATATTGTCATTTACCTATCACAGATAAAAATGAAACAAGTATAGCATAAAGTCGATAGACTTTTTTCATAGTTTATCGTCTGACCAATAAAACAGACAACACAAAAAGTGATGACGTCATATGCTGCAATATTTGACGCAGTGTTTGTAATTCTACCTCGTAATTGGTTGAGGTTTTATTGGCGATACATTAAAAAGTGTTGTCTGGCTTTTTAAATTAAATTATAAGGGATAATGAGAATTATTGTGGTGGTATTACAGAATATACGGAAAATTTGTGTGCGCTTCCGTGCATACATGGTTTCGGTATATACCGTATAACCCCAAACATTATCGAACGCAAAAGGCACACGGAAATACAAGTGTAAAATCAGACCAAAGAATCGATCCAGGAACCTATTAGTGTAAACTAAATACAAGCATCAAAACAGAAACATGTCCCTTGGGTATGAATGTAAATATTAGCACTGTGGATCAATTATTTTATTTTCAAATAAACAGAACTATCGTTTTAATTTTTAAACCGTTTTTAATAAGGAATTACTGCTGATGATTTCAATAGTGAGATTATCGAAGCGGACACTGTCATTAATCTGACCGTATTGACGTTTTATAAAATTTTCCAAGCTTAGCGAATGGCATCGTAGCAACGCTATAATGTTCATTCTATACCATACGTATGTGCCTCACCCTCCTTGTCCTAACTACATAATAGATCTGTTAATATGAAACTTTAAATAGTTGTACCTAACAGTGAATGTACCGTGTACCAAAGCTAGTGCATCCGATAAAAGGTTTCTGGAATCGGATTACTGAAGGAGCGCAATGTCTCGATACCAACCTCAAGGTCAATCACACCTACAGGGACCGGTGTCCATTGTTTGCTTGTTTCTTTGTGATTCAGTATTTATCCTTATGTACTTTACTAACAATGAATACCTGTATCTAGAATTTGAAAAGTAGTTATATGGGCAATATTCAGCAAATAACAACAAAGTTTCTATTTTATTATAAACGTTGTTATGTGATGATATCATTTACTGTCGCATCTCTGGAAAGACATTTTCACATCAGTTAGATTAATGTAATTGGATATTGCCATTGGACCATTCCTTACTTTAAAAAAAACCACGCAGGTAAGCATAACTTATACAGGGATGTAGTATCCCCGACAGATGAATTTTCTCTGTCGAACTGTCCATTTAAATAAAGAAAACCTGCAATCTATAACTGCAACATAAAATCAGACCGACAGCTATTCTGATGATGACGTATGACTACCTGTTAGAAATATACTACATGTGAAAGATATGTACATTATATATAATTTAATGAGTCTTGATCAAGGAAACATTCCATCATGTATTTAATACATGTAAGGTATAAACAACCTGTTAGAAATACACTATCCGTAAGTAATAAACTAAAATCATTCAGTGATTAACAGTTAGAGATATACTATCTGAATGCGATTAATTATACATCATTTAATGGTTGCTTGTTAGAAATTAACTTACATAATTTAATGCCTACCTATTTGAGATACACTAATAATTAGAATCAAATTGTCATTCTCTTTCACGATTGGTCGTTTCACGATTTTGCTTTACAAAAACTTGTGAGGAATTTGTTTTATGAACAATAACAAGTATTCATACTTCTTTTAGATGTAACTGTAATACATTATTAAAATAATAACATACTGTGGTCGAATTCCCCATACGTCCCGACAAACACACTTCACTGTTATATTAGTGTAAGTTCACATTATACCTTTTTTAAGAGCTGTTACGCCAAATACCCAATAGTGACAAAAATACCACGTTGTTTTAAATTCTCAAAAATATCTTGTGATAAAATAGCTTTACGGGTTGTCTATATAACCTATTACTGTAGACGTAAACACGTTATTCTGATGATCAACTGTGGTGTAAACAACCCCGTGTCCAGACTATTTGACATGAGAGTACAAAAGCATTATCACAGAACGTGCTGACCGACAGCCTTTTATCAGAATAGTAGAAGACCTAATGACGTGAGAAGATATTTGGGCAAGCTTTCATGATGTGTTTCCTTTTGTTTATTTATATCTTTTTTCATCTGGCATAAATAAAGTATCTATATAACTATGGCAACAAATATAACTGAAAAAATACATATACGACTTGAAACATCAATGACGCCGAAAAAATGTGATATTAAGATGACAGAAATTCTTGAACGTTAATATTGTTATAACCATCGATTATAATATTTAACAATAACGTACCAAACATTACTTGTAATTTAGAACCGGATGTAACGTGTCAATGTGTGCAAAGTGAGTTCAAAGGTTGTGTTTGTATTGGTGTATTGCGACACCCAATTGATACTTATTATCTCCAAAGCTAACCATACCAATACCGGTATCCGGCTGTTTTGTCATCAGAACCGGAAGTCTATCAATATAGCAAGATAGAAGCCCTTGTTTTACACCGTTAGTTATTTACATATATACTGATCTTCGACTCAATATACATACTTAACATTTTAAAGTTATTTTTCAACGAACTTTTCATGAATACATCAGCAAATTATCAACCTGATTACTCTGTTACTCCAAAGAGCACAGGAAATAGTTCTTTATATAAATTTTGTTTTTTGTCGTTAGAAATTTTTAACGGAATTAAAGAAAACTAATTTAAATCTGAATTTGTTTTTACGTTGTAATCAATGCAAACAAGTTATTCATCTAACCAGGACGACGTCTAACAGTGAGTGATGGCTACAAAAGGTTCTGTGGTGTGAGACTTGCACAAGACCGATTTTTAAAATATCATTCAAAAATATAAGGATAGAATCCTGTTTTGTTGAGGTTTATGGGGTATAGACCTCAACAAGACAGGATTCAATCCTTAATTTAAATCATTATGAGATCTTTTTTTAATATATTTTTTCTCCGAATTCTACTGACTACAAGATTAGTATTTGATCAAGTGTTGGACCTGTTCTGTTATGATGAGGTCCACTCATGACAACGTCATCACGTACAAAAAACCCTGATCAAAGCAATGCAGGTCACATCTACCGACAGAGCGCCGTATTAGGTATTATTGATTTCCTCGAGATGTAGCTAACTTCATTACTTTTGGATTACGATATCACGAGACTGTAATCCAAAAAAAGTCATCATTGCATGACAATGTTGACAATCAAAGACAATTTCCGGTTGATCTAAATGTTACTGTAGGGTTATACACCTGGTTTATAACTGACACATATTGCTTTTTCCTCATTGCATGTCGCTTATACAGGATGGGATAGTTTGTGGATCTATTTACTAACATCCTGATTCAGACTGGGATTATGAACATGCAACATGTGTATTAATACTACAGCACGTGGTAGGTTACTTTGACCCATTTGTATGGAACAACCTAACCCTGTGATGACTTTTCCTTTACTTGATATTTATCTCAATTTTGAAATGTTTCATATTGGGGCAGCACTCTTCATCAAACTGGTATGATCCATAAAAAACTTGTCAAAAACATAGACAAGGAAGACGGGTGTCACAATGGATAATGAACTCGCCTTTCACCAAGACGGTCGAGGTTTGATTCACCGATCGGACGTGAAAAAGCAATGGGTCACCTAACAGATCACACGAGTTTTCTCCGGATACACCGGTTTCCTCCCACAAAAGGAAATCGTTGATATCTTTAACTCTCCTCTTTTTATCAGTTCTGTACAATTTTACGCTTCATTTATTCTCCTGAACAAATTCCTTTTACTGAATTTCTACTCTATTGCTATGAATGACGTAAATGTGTTGACGGGTTGTTATGACTATATCACATCGACAGCCCTAAGACCGGAATATTTACATGGCCTCTCTTAAGTCCCTTTACACAGGTCTGAGACCTTTGTACCACCTATGAGCGACCAAAACTGGACAGGACGCTCAATGGTCGCCTAAACCCAGAAAACTGCTCCAGCTATCCTTGTGCCTCCCTTGTGCGTCCACTGAGACGATTGCCTGCCTCTCTTGTGTTTCCCCTTTGAAATCTACGGCAACAAACACGAATAAAAGCAATATAGGCAACCCCCGAGCAATGTTTGAGCAACCCTTGAGCCTCCTCTGTGCCTTCTATTTGCCATCATCGGCGACAAAGAAGGCGCAAGGGAGACAGAATCATCACCCAGAATGACAGTAAAATTGCAACAGAACGCATCTATTACGAGGCGATCATTGGTCGTCCATTCTGCAATCACAGCAATGCGTGAGCCTCCCTGTTGCCTCATTTGAGCCACATCTGGGCAACCAGTGTCCTATGTATCACATTTGAACGACCTCTTGTGAGCCTCCAAGGGCGAACTGGCCAGTTTTATGATCACACAAGGAAGCCCCAAAGGTCGCCACCCTGTGTAAGAGGGGTATTAATGCAACGTTAAACGAAACAACATTTTGGCAAAGCTTCGTTAGTTATAACACTGTTTCATAACTGACTAAAGAATCATCAGAGTGGCTAATTTACAAGTCCAGTGGAAACTCCTGCCCCATATGTATTTTTTATAGTTCAAAAAATCACGCCAACAGCGATTTATATATGCTATTTTGTACAATCATTGGTGTAATAAATATATACTAGTTACTCGAATTAAGATTACAATATGACAAGATACAAACAGCTTGACGCAAAATTCCGCTATCGTCCTATTGGACGTACTACACAGCGCAAGACCAATTACCATACCTCATTAAACCATATTGATTTGTAGTGTCCTATTGCCAGTATAGACCCTATCTCCAATCTGGTACATAAACTTAATCAACTCTTGTGGGATGGTCCGTGAGGAAATAAACCGCAGTGACGAACAGTACTTCTATCCAAATAATCATCGGTAAGATGTAAAGAACACGATATCGTAAATTGGTTTTCTCATCTTTATAATGAAATGCGATTAAAAAATATCTCATTTCACAAAACAAATATTTAGTTTTTTTCAGAATACCTATTCATAAAAACGTTTTCTTTTTTCATTTTTTAGGAAGTATGACGTTAAAAACTTGTATCCTCCTATAAGGAATAAATAACTATGTTTCCTATTAAAGGGCTATCGGCTACATTATTTACGCTTATTTGTTCGACATAGATTTTAAAAATTATATCATGGTGGGTTTTTTTAAAATTCAATAAAAACTAGCCGATATAGACCGAATAACGGAAAGTGTCATTACTTACGGTAATGGATTAGTATTTACAGTTCACCTTGTAACGAAAATCTCTTGAACTGCTGTAGTCCTATAACATATCCGTTTATCGTTAAAATCGTTTCTTTTGTGAAAAAGCTTGATGAAAGCGACAGTGAACAAACAATATTTCCGGTGCTGGAAACCAGTGTTTATAACACTGTAGTATTGTGCTCCGGTGAATTACTACACAGATATACCGATAACACCTGTCGCCACACACAGCAACACTATCACAAAAATAAACACGGTGTTGCTACCAGTGAAGGAGGCATCACAATGACCATCACATCCACAATGTCTATAACGGAACAAACACTTATATATATATATATAATTCAGTCAGATTTTATCATTCAACAAAATATGTCAGAGACAATGCAATAGAATAACAAGGTACAAGATTTTTTACTTTTGTCGTATACTTACTTAAATCAACCATTCCCGATAACATCTAACACAAATGATTGATTCATTATAGAACAAATACAAATATAGACACTCGTCTATTTGGGGATCTATGGAGTCGTCATAACTATCAAAGTTATATCCGAAGCCTGTATCTGGTTAGTTTAGATAATGGGGCGTGTGCTTACGTTAACTATCATCGTACAATCATAAGGGGAAACGATAGAAAAGCAAAGTAAACGCCGATTAGGCACGTACGTGTTAACTTTCTATGTAGGACCGTTTGAAATTCACTACGTCAACATAGTGTTCTACACTTAGTCAATATTACAAATTAATTGAATAAGCCGGTACAATTAATTGACCATGTTTGTATTTATATATCTAGTGAGTACACTTACCTGGTCCTCATGCCGTTTTTAATGGTGATGTCAGCAGACAGGACCCTTACAGAAACGAGTGTGATCTGAGAGTCCGGGGTCCCTCCACCGTAATCTGTCAGCTCCTTCTTCCTCATCACCGGGGGGTCGAAATCGTTTGTCAGGTCGCCCTCACCTGGAACACAGGTATTCCTTAATTAGCTTTACCTCAAATTAGTTACTATAACACAAACGTCGTGTTCAAAATATGTCTGAAATCCCATGGGAAGTTTTAACGAGTGACCATTACGTGTGACCACGTATCGAGTATCCAATGTCCGCTTGGGTTATTCCTCTCACACACTGAACTGAACTCAATACGTTCACAATAAAAACAGCCTGTATCGCTGTCCTACAACTAATGAAGCATCTTCCCTAATCCTTACCTTTTTAAAACTTACCTGTATAACAGTATGCGTCATTAGTGACAGGTATAACACTTACCTATGTACCTTTAATCGTAACAACATGTTACAGATCCACCTTCGGTTCATGCGATACCTAAACGGCTTTACACCTGATTTACACATAAACTTCACAGGTAAAAATAAACTACAAACAGGTTATTCTACACGCTATTCTGATATGTGCATCATTCGGATAATTGAAACCCCGATAGCGCAATGACCACAGTCTATCAAAGTATGTTGGTGCGCTAAAGCAGAGGTCCTTTGAAACATGGAGAATCTCTGGAAAAGTGATTGTGTAAAATAACTGGAGCAACGTTCATGTTAAACATCGATAAAACATTGATGGGATTTGTGAATCATGAGTTATATGAATCCTGAAGGATATTTATAAGAGGGAAACATTACCATCTCTTGAGCAGAGGAATATAGGATCTCTGAATCACCAGCACAGAAGGAAATGCATGGGATATATATAAGGGAGTCAATTTGGTTATATATGCGCATTGCAAAATAATCTAGGGATGTTGTCATATTAGTGGACTCTGGTATCTGGCGAGTTATAATGTTATCAAAACCGTTATTACAAAGTTCGCAGCCAATAGTACCGTTTCTTTTTAGGAATTGAAGGACAACATAAATATTAATGGATGGTCAAACACCGATTCTACAATAAAATATTTGAATCCTGGCAAGAATGGACACGGAACTTAAACATACAAAGGAGTCGGCTTAAATATCACACTGTATCCAAAGAAGTCAGTTCACATCGACTTCCCCGCCCAACACTACTCCTGTCCACGGTGGAGATATCTCTTATTGTTGATGAGGACAAATTTACAGCTTCGCGATCGTCTATCGATCGGATACATGTCCGACCCACGTAAGAACTTCCGGTATTACCTTGATTTACTTGCGTGTGTTACCTGTGTAACCTGAGGCCGTCCCCATTAAGTAAGTACTTCACGTGTCTTAGCCTCATCAACCCAGTCCGCTAGAGGTCTCTCCGTGATTGCTTTTAAAACACTCACGCATGTGTATGTATTTGGTAATTTGTGCCGCTTAGACACAACAAATGACCAAAAATTAAATTAACGGACAAACGGGCAACGTCTCGGATAGATATACATGAATGAAGACATGTTTATACTTGACCTTGAATTAAAAATGGAATATGTCCTATCAAAGAGTCGAACTTTGTTCCACAATTACATAATTGACACATACCATGTTTTTGTGTTTCGACCATTTCAGTTCCGGTGGGAGATGGCGAGCAAAATACTTTATGTTATCATACAACATAACAGTGTTCGTCTTTGAAAGCTGATCTGGTTATGTACCAGTCAGCTAAAATCCTATGGATTAATGAAAATAAGAAATTGAGTCTAACTTTCTGTATGCATAACTGATCGATCGTATGTATAATGACAAACGTCCTTATATCACAGAGTAGAGATCCGGCCGTATCATAAACATTGCCAATAAAGACAGAGTATACCACATAAAGGTATGGTCGGTCCTCGGGAGAAATATGGGCTCCTCCAGTGGCCGTGTCGGTACACACCGTTTGTTTATACAACCCTCATCCCAGTCTAATAACGACTTTCTATCATCTCTCTTTGTCGAACTTTGTTTATCCTGTAGTATATTGTCTTGCTGGTGACGATTTTGGGACAACAAACATTGATACAAGGGCATTTACATCCGGGGATTATCGATAAGCTGCACGTGCTTCAATATACATGTCAAACAATGTTTCTGAGTGAAGAACCTTAAGGGTTCCATGTCTATGTAAATTAGACAACTTAAAACGCAAAGAACTTCAGTTTACAAGATTGTCTATTCCGAGGTTTGTTGATAGAACTACTGTTTCAATAAAGAGTAAATTACTGAAGGCATCTAATCAATATCTATGAACTAGGATAACTTCCGCACGAACCAATAGAAGGATTAAAGCAAGCCAGAGCATGGCATGTACACAGAAAAAATAACCTCGTATGCGACACTGATTACGTAGGGAGCGCTCTGATGTATAACATACCGAGTATTGTCTGGACATTGTAAATAGCCCGTCAGTACAACAAAGACAATGCTACAAGAACATGTAGCAAAAAGTTTTGTCAATTTTGCAATGGGTCCAGCAGGTCAATGGACGATTTCAAAATCCACAAAGGATGACGGGAAAGTATCTTCCAAAACACGAACTAAAAGCTGCCATGGTGGATAAGCTATTGAAGAGATGATATCAAATTAACATAAAAACTGTTTATGGTGTAAAAATCATTTATGAGTTCATAATTGGGATGGTGAACATTGAATTGAGTCATCTTAGCGTCCATCTTTAAAACGTCATAACGTAACAATGAAGCTTCATATGATATGGCACATTTGTTGTTGATGTCTCTTCAACGAGAAATAGAAAATGAACTGATTCTGAAAGGATCCACACGACCTACCCTCTTACGAGCCAAAATATTTTATATCAGAGGAATTTGCACAGGTTCAAAGGAAAATCATAATATTCAACTAGTAAACTAATATAGAAACGAACCTAAACATAACCGTTTTGGAGTCAACACTTAAAATGGAAATTAATTAGGACACTGATGATCTTCTGTAGGTAGGCCTTAGTCGCCTTATTTACAGTAAGCTGTAGGGAATACACAATGCTATGCGTGTGTAACGTATCCAGCTTTTAAATCGTTTTGTTGTTATCTCCGTCATGTATGAGTGAGGACCAGCTTGATAGCAAAGTCAGTTCTCACTTACTTGCTTACTTCAATGATGGTACAGGTGAATACAGACCTATACCGTTCATTGTAGGGATCAATGGCTGAATCGGTTATGAGAACTTGTCTGAATAATTTTAAAACACAATGGCATCACAAAAATTAATAATCTTTACGCGATAAAATCTTTCAAAACAACTACAAAAGTTTTTGTACAATGGACACTTCAAAGCTATCTAGCCCTCCCATTTCTCCGCCCCTTCTCAAAATGAGTTATGGCTTTCCTCACAATCATAATAATAATTCCCCGGTAGGCGACCCTGATGGTCAGCCTCCTTCGGGTTATATTGTGTATCCAGAAAAGACTTAAATTAATAGAGTTCTCAATTTATTTCTCGTTACTGTTATTGAAGTAATCAGCCGTTATGTGTTCACTTTCCATGTCACGAACAACAACGATAAACGACCAGGGCCACACACGACCCACGAAATTAATCATGTAAAAAGAGAATAGAAATAGAATGAAAACAAATATTAAATTCATTACTGTGTGAATACAGCGTTTCCGATGTGAAGATTACGGAAGATCTCGGTCGAATTCCTTGCCATCAAATTAATGAAATGAAAATTCGCACTATTATGTACTTACTGTACTCTAAATGTTTACATGTGCAACTAACTCACTTTGTTCATCGAAATGTTTTTTTTTGGTTTTTTTTATATAAGAATCTATGGGCTATGCAACATATTGATTCAGTAAGATAGGGTTCGGGATCCTAGATTTTACGTAGAAATGCATGATAATGTTGCTTATCCTAAACGACGTTTGGTATGGCGACACAGGACCAATTGCAAATATTGTTTGGTTGATTATATATACATGTACGTACGAGAACTATCTATTTAAGAAATGATTCATTATGATACATTTTAAAACAGGAGTCGTTACATGAACCTGGTCATAATTTTTAATCCCAAAGCAGACTGTTCTTTTCATGTATTTTCATGAAATTATGAAATACATATATATATATCATAGTCGTAGTTACTACAATACAACAACATTCGATAATTCTTGAAAAAAAGGGCAATATTATTATCTTTTTATTTTCATAAATGAATTTTCTTTATTGTTTTTAATGTTAAAAAAGATGATTGAAACGCATCTTTTAAACTTGTATGAGGTACACAAAACAGTTCCGTACATCAAACACATATATGTTAAATTCTTAATTATATTATTGTAATCTGTATTCTTTGACCTGCGTATGCATTGTATGGCTAGAATGGTTTGATTGCATAAGTTTTATGACATATGAACAAGGTAATCTTTCAATCGATATTTCCGTAAGGCCACATTGCATTTGTAAAATACATTTTATGAAGATACCTTGACATGTCCTTTCGTTAAGAGTATCCCCAACTCCCAAACTGTGAATGTTGTGATGCTACTAGACAAAACCAGGAGAAAATTCCATTTCAAAAACATTATAAAGATATAGGTATTTGGCGGTTGGAGCATTGACGGAATTATTAACGGCTCCAATATGAAGATAGGAAATAATCACCAGGAGAACAAATAGTGATACCCTTGAAGGAGGATAAGAAGTGCCAAAGTAGTCCATCAGGGCAAGGGACACTGTTTACTCTGTCATTTGTTGACATCACTACAATGACATTCAGCAGCAGTACCTAAGAATGCTGTCGTAGCCAACATCAAACGTGTGTATGCTCAATTTTCTATTCCACCAAATCGGTTTACTTATATAAATAGCATAGCTTTAATTTTATATATTATCACATACAAATCATTGGAAAATTTACTCTATGGAGTTTATTTACAAACCTCATAAAACATTTATTACATACCATTTCTTTGTGTATCCATTCCATTAACTTGTGTCTGCTTTAGAAGTCAAAGAATTATCTTTCCTTCCGGTCACTGTGTGTATTACACTATGTGAATGCAGAGGTGAAGCGCACTCACATGTCCCTATTGTGGCCCTGAAGAGGTCACTACCGTGTCCCTGCACAACTAACACTCTCTCCAATACATCTACTGTGTCCCTGTTTAAATACTGCTCTCTCCAATAGTTTCATTCACCGATTGTTCACTTCAAAACAAGTATTGCTCTCCAAGTGACCGATATCAATACTATTTATATCAATGTTTAAAACCGTTCTAAAGTTAAAATATCTCATCAAATATAGAAATCGAATCAATATCAACTATTCTAGGTATCCGTTGGTTTACAACTCGCCACGACAGCTCGGTCACAACAAGAGGAAATACACCTTTGTTAATCATCACCTTCGTATTTACACTCAAGGAATGTGATTAACACTACAGTCTATGGAGTATACACCTAGTACACATTTCTGTATTTAAAACCCCACAAGCCATTATATCCCGTAAAGAGTTGGTTTCTTATGACCCTAATGGGAGTGACCGACGTCTCGGCCAGGTACGGAAATGGTCATCGATTTTAAATCAAAGTTTAACAGTAGTTAATGAATAGCGAAACACTGGTAGGGAAACGTTAATTAGTCCGCCAATTGTGGCAGCAAAAATACAGAAATAACAAATCATTGGCCTAATTTGTTAGACTTAATATGCCTACATTTTTGCAATTCAGTGAGGTTTAAAACATGTGTTTGAAGTTTTACTAGATAGACAATGTACAATAGGTCAGATAACTTAACTAGTGGCCAATGTTATCATAGATCAGACAAACCTACTCTTGTAGGACCCACTGCTGTTAGCCACACGATGTATCGTAAGAGGTAACTAATGTGGGAATCCCCTGCAAAATTGGGGATTTGCTCTTGTGCCCTCTATTTGGTGACATAAAGGGGAGCTGTAAACCGTTCTCAAAACAGCCCAAAATGTGTTCTTTGTTCAAGCCATGCTTGTGAGAGGAAATCAAACTTTTAAATGTTCCTACTTACGTCAGCTTATTACCAATCTGTATCAATAGACATACCATACTGTTTGACGCCTTTTCTTCGCCTTTTTGTGCTTCTCATATCAAGTCGATGTATATCACTGAAACGTATCTTAATACATCATTTATACGTAGGACATTTTACCAATAAACATGCTTTAAAATGTGTCTGTACTTTCATACCTTTGTAACTAAACCAGGGCCCATATGCATATGAAAATATTCTCACGCTTAAGCATGGATTATGTGCTCAAGCCAACTTTCTTGTAATTCTCTTAAATTCGATTTCACGATCAAAGTGTTAACATTGAAACCGATATTTTGCTCTAAGTCTATCCAAAATTCTTCCAAATCATACACAAAAAGTGTTTTTTATTACTTTATCACCGGAAGCAGAAATTATGCTTGAGCACAGATTATGAATATGAGCATGAGAACGGTTTCATGAATACGGGCCCTGTTCTCTACTTCTAGAACTTTGACTAAGTCAGTGTAACTGTCACTGCAGCGAGCCAACAGTTATCAGCATGACTGTATAAGGTACTTTGTTAAGTAAACCAATGAGCCTTCATTAAGTCATTGGTACATTGAAGAAAACGTTCATGGACTTCAGGAGTCCATTTCTAAGCTGTCACTTTGTAGATTAAATTGTTTCACACTTGGAGTATGAGTTCCTACATTTTCATGTCAGCTGCAACCTGAGATAAGACACGGTTTTATCAAGCCCTATTTGGACATATTTTTAGGGTTTATGTAAGGGTATTAACATATTTCCAACAAGTGAATGTCATGATATACATATGTAACAAAACGTGGCAGATAAAACAATTCAGTTATGTTGACCTGTTGTAAAAAATTGTAGTCCTAACAATTGTCGAACTACAAGAAGGATGGACCACTACAGATGTCGCTTACTTAAGAAGTAGGCAGTCCCAGGATGTCGAAATACTAGTAGTATAGACCACTACAGATGTCGCTTACTTAAGAAGAAGGCAGTCCCAGGGTGTCGAAATACTAGTAGGCTATGCTAGTACGAAAGTCGCTCATCTCAGAAGAAGTTAGTCCAAATGTGTCGAAATACTAGTAGGATAGGCCATTACAGAGGTCGATTGCTTCAGGAGTAGGAAGCCCTTGGTGTCGAAATACTAGTAGGCTAGGTTAGTACAGAGGTCGCTTACATCAGGAGTAGGCAGTCCTAGGGTGTCGAAATACTAGTAGGCTAGGTTAGTACAGAGGTCGCTTACTTCAGGAGTAGGCAGTCCTAGGGTGTCGAAATACTAGTATGCTAGGCTAGTACAGAGGTCGCTTAATTCAGAAGAAAGAACATGATTAATAACTATAGAAATATTATGTGTTCACATAACAGTTGTTCAAACACAGCATGGAGAGTGTCCTGGATGAAGTTTAAATCAGAAATCAGATATCTACAATGTATTATTTTACACGACCTAACAAAGCAGGCACCAATACACGAGTTGTATTGTCATTCGATTAAAAATAATCATTGACATATTTCACTAATTCAATAGTTGTTGAGAATGACTAAATATTTAACTAAATAAACGAATAAGGAGTGACAAATTTCTTAACAGTACAACCCGGATAAATATAAGTATAAAGATTCCTGCAGTCGAACACCACAAACGTCAACCAAGCGACATGCTGTTACAGGCCACTTTCAAAGTATGTTGACATTTCCTACAGAATCTGTAATTTCAGCTTGTAAAGGCCAATACAAAATCTGATACTGGTGAATAAAAAATTTGATTTAATGTGTACACAAGAAAATACAGCTGATTTATTTTATTATTAAACATGCCCGTGCAAAATCATGTTTCATCTGGTTGCATGGATTCGGGTGGAATTTCTTTCGACAGGAATTTGATAGCTATTTACTTTATAAAGCGACGGTGAAAAATGAAAGGGCCTGGATGATATAAATTATATGTCGACTAATTAATAACATTTTCTGCATATGATATAGAGGTAGGTGAAATTAAATTACGGTTCGTGCGCGCGCTAATATGTTTGTAACAATAGGGAACATGGTGCTCCCTGACCCGATCTCGGGAACACCCAGACCACGTACATAACAACAACCAGCACTACATTCACCTGTCAGTCGGAGCTTTAATTAATCTAATGTGAACAACAAAGGTACGACAAAGTTATTATTCAGATTTTAAGCTGAATCAATACCAAGGTAAAAGAATGGCCGAGTCGGAAAATGACTTTCTGTTTTCGACCTGATGTTTGATCAATATTAATATGCATGTGCTTTCCACATCAAAGTTTGATAACGACCTACCTCCACGGGCACCTGCAAGGTATGGAGGCATTACATAACATCAACGATTCGCGCGTCTCAAATTAACAATTTCCTTATACGTCCAAACGATAACTCTTGTTCGTTAACAGGTTACCTTTTTACACAATATGCAAATTAAAATCATTCAAATATTCAAAACAACCGTAGATCATTATGAATAGCCAGAATCTACATTAAAACTGTAGCAAAAAAAGTAATTTCGATTTATAGTTCACGTTTGCTACTGTCATCAAAGTGAAATCACCGTATTACCGTGCTGAAATTGCTAGTGAGATTTCTATCTGCGTTTTACATCCCATGCAGAGAATGGATGATTTCTGACAAGTGAAAACCAATACAAACGGTTTGTAAGAAACCCCACGCAGTCGCTTCATTTCCACTTCAAGAGGATTTACTCAAGGTTGTCTAGAAGGATATCCCCTCTGTCTTACACAACAATGTTACAAAGCATGCCTGACAAACAAAGGACCTTGAATTGAAAAATAAAATATCCCAGCACTGAATTTCACCTTACTGATGATAGATATAGACAAAATCTAAATGACTCCAGCACTGAATTTCACCTTACTGATGATAGATACATATGTATTGTAGTTCTATGGGTGTCACTAAGGAAGATTTGGCTCCAATATAAAAAATGATGAATAAAATGAGACCAACAGTGAAAGGAATGTGTATGTGTATGTGAAGAACACCTGCAATGGACTTTGGGTACGAGCTATCAAGTTATGGGATTGATAGTATTCTACCAGGTTGTCGAAGTACATTGCATTGGTTAATAAATTTGTATTATTGTAGATAGATACGCGCATGATTGTTTTTGCCAATTGATAATGCTCGTGCGACGCTCTTCCAAAATTCTCCCTCGTAATGCAATTGTATTGCAACGTATAAGTTGTTGGTGAAGTCAAAACGAGACATTGCGAGACAAAAGCTTGTGTACGCAAAAGGTCAGTCTAAATATATATATATATAATCAACAAAATGCATATTGTGGTAGATTAGATAAGTCAGAATTCGAAAACGTTAGAAAAATCTTTAACTGAGTCTGACAATTGCTAATTTATTTCCTCCTTATACGATGACTATATCTATGTATTAGACGTTGGCGGAACACGGGATACACTGGATATGTGATTTGTTTTATAAGGTTATACTATAATAATCATATTGGTGCATTTGTATGAATGCATATGAGGACATAAGGTGGTCATAAAAGTTCACATCAGTTTAAATACACATCATGTTACTTTGCCTGATGTGACGTCATACTATCTTGTCTGATGTAACATCGCGACACTTACGGGAGATGGCTGATAACACCGCCTGTGCGATCCAGCTTAAACATGTACAGTGTACATGTCATAAACAATCGCCGATATACCATTAATATAACAGGTAACACTGCTGAGCTGCCAGTAACGGGTTGGATATGGTAGTATAGGATAATAATAAACAGTACCATTAGTAAATCAAGTCATAAACGTAGTTATCTGGTCAACACGAGATGAAAAAAAAAGTTAAAATGCTTCCTTTTTATCGACAATCATATTTTTTACGCTGTTTCTTCACAAATAATAAAGGAATGTTAACAAGGTCATTTCCATATATGGTGCTCGCCTGTTGTGCTCTAAGTAGATATTTTTCTTTTTTTATCCATGATAAATGTCGTACATTTAATAATTGTTTTTGGTCGGTTTTAAAATAACAGGCAATCTATTAACGAAAATTGTAATCAATATCATATATTTCTATTTTGGATAAATTAGTAAATAATCATAAAAAACGTGTCCAACCTTCAGAATATAATATTATTCAAAACATGCAGCGTTATGTACGGGTTTATGAGGCTCTACAACCAAGAGCCATGTGCTGACACTGCCATAGTAACTACTTAAATAAGCCCACATTGTCGTTAAAGTAATGATGTATTGAAATTCTTAGCAACTGGCTGCATGTACTCTAAAAATGCGGTACATGGCTTCTCCTGGTTTAACCAGAGAAAAATATCTACTTAGAGCACAACAGGCGAGCACCATATATGGAAATGACTTTGTTAACATTCCTTTATTATTTGTGAAGAAACAGCGTAGTCTTTTTTTATAGCATACATTATGTATCCTTTAAAGCCGCCTTTTGTGTGTGAAGAGTAGCAAGGATTTCATTTCGATATCATTTTAACAAGGAAACAACATGACAGCTTCCGTTCTTCGAGCAAAACCGTATATAGATGCACTTCGAATATAAAAAGATTTATGCAAAAGCTCCTGAACTTGATTAATCTTTAATAACTTACCTTAACTGAGGATAATACTAGCTGACCTTCTTTCCATCACATTGAACGTGTGCTAAATCAAATATGAGCAACAGGTATCACCAGCGATGGCTTTGTTACATGTACGAGTCCCCTCAGTGCTCTTGCTTGTTCCACTTGAAATCTGACATTAAAAACAGACCAAAAACATGCTGTAATGAATAATCGTGTTTTCAATCCAAAGTTAGCAAAAAACGATCTTGCTAAGACACGTGTATGATCATGAATGATGTGTACAGTGTTTGCCACATTTCCGAGAAAGTCAAACGTCCGGAAGTTTGGCATTTCAAATCGACTTACGTCATTAAGAGTACTTCACGTCACAAAAGAGAGGGATATCAAATAAGGATTGTATAAGCGTACATCACATATTCGACTTTTTCTCCCTTGAAACTCACAAAACAAGATCAGAACCAACAATGAATACACTCAAAACTAAGCAAACAGTCCACCTTCTGTTTAGAATGAACGTTTTGGTGTCTTCATACGTTTTTCAGCTTTGATATAGCGGTAACGGATCCGACAATAAGATACCACACCAGTTAAAATGAGCAATGTTTCTGATCGATATGAACTTAAAATATTTTAAAGACTTAAAAAAATCAATATACTATCAATAAATGTGTGTATATCATATTCTTCCAAACAAATACAACACAGTAAAATCGACGTATTTTAAATTTTCAGACAGCATTGAAAAATGCTTCGGAAAACAAACCAAATCAATTTATATAGTATATCCACTCACTCATAATTAGGCCTGTGTTTGGAAAAATCCGAATTGATGTCGCTGTAAACATAAAACCAAGATACTATATAGTCCATTGAGCATCTGATAAAGACAGTAGTAACATTCCAGTAGTAATATCACACCTGTATCACCTTCCAAAACACCAATACCTATAGTCAAAAGGTCAATACCACAGTAACCGTCGGAGTTTTACAGCTGTTTGGTGTGGTTTATCACTTTATAAAACATCCCATACGACCGACAGTCCCGGCTATATACACTGAACCGCCCCGTCACCTAGTCGTTATTGGATATGGAGACTATTTCTGGATGTACGAAGATTTACAACAGCATGGCCCATATTGGGGTCGAACTGATCATCCGGGTAGTGTCAGTCTGTCCCTGAACTTCTGGGCCGAACGATTGATCGGTGTCCAACGGTTCCTGGACAAGTAAATTCAGTTTTGTAGGTTGGACGTCAACATCATTCATTTAATTATGATGAACCTGGTGCATATTTCCCCAACAGCTAGCGTTGATATTTGTAAAATGCTCCTGCCGCTGGTTGACTATATTACAGCTCATTAAATTGTAATTTTCAAAAGCAAATGCTAATAGAAAAAACTGAAAGTGACTGTATCCCACCGCCAGCACAGTCGTAGGTCGTTTGAAATATGAACTGATAATTGACCTTGGATAACTAACGCCCGTGTAATTATGTGTAGCAGGAGAACTACAGTCATTGATTAGGGAGGTTGTGTAATGACGGTTCACAACACTCGATTAAAACAAGGATACAGATATGTACAGGGTTAATACTTAACGCCTGGATACCATACATCCGAGGCTCGTTATCGCCAGCTCAGAATGTATTACAAGTGCGTATGTCATGAGAGATCACCATTGTCAAATAATATACAATAATGAAACCATTGCGAAATGTCAGCGAAATATATTGATTGGACAAATGAGTATAAAGAAGCTTGAAATGATTTAAACAACAAAATGTATTATTTGATGTCTGAAACTCTACAGAGTAAATGTTACAGAAGATCCAGGGTCTGGGCAACACAGAATGGAAATTGTAAAAGTACAACTAGAGTCAGGTAAAACAGTGTAGGGAATCCTATTACACACGAAGGTCATCTCATCGCAGACCTGAACACCAAAATAGGGGTAAGACTCCTATCATAACTATTCCTCTGGTGGTAGACTGGATAACGAGAAAAAGCACTGACAACAGACAAAATGTCATCCAATTAACATTAAATTCGAATCTGGGTGAACTAAATTCCGATGATGATATTGCATTGGTGTCTGAAAACCATCGACAGACATTGGGAAGAGAGGGCATCTGAAACAGGTATCCACAACAGTAAAAACGTACTAAAACGCAAGGCTGTTGACAGTGAAGTCAAACGCCCTGAAAGTAAACTTCTTAACGATAAATTTGGGAAGTGGAGAAGATACCATTGGAGGATCGGAAACAGATAAACAAATGATAGTAGGCAAGAACTGCGTTCAGCCTGATGAGTACCATGTGGAGAGCACCCAATATCATAATAACGGTTACGTAATTATACTCCAACATAAGCGCCTTCTTCTTTACGGATCTGAGAAATAGAAAACAAGTAAACGTCTACTGAACAAGTTCCTCCAACTGTTCATAAACAACTGTCTCTAACACAACATTATCCTGATATGGCAAGGGTAAAAATAAGAAATGAAGAGTTGAATGGAAAAGACCATTAAGCCGTCAACATGAGAGAAAACCCACTGTGAATGCAGTGAAGGTAACCATTACACGATAGCGTACCTTGATTAGGGTGTATCACAGCGGAGATATAAAGGTGTGGTCCGGGGCTGGTACATAAGACACGATATCGAGAAGCTGACACGGAACAGGAGTAGGTAGAGCAGCAGTATCAGTACATGAGGGTGAAAAAGAAAATACGGAAATCAAAAATACTTCAGGTTGACAGAGATCATGACCATGAGGAGGACATTCATCGGCACTAGAGGCTGACACAGAACAGGACTAGATGGTTAAACATTACCAGTACTAGTGGCTGACACAGAACAGGACTAAGTGGTGGAACATCATAAGTACTAGAGACTGACACAGAACAGGACTGGGTGGTGGAACATCATCAGTACTAGAGACTGACGCAGAACAGGACTAGGTGGTGGAGCATCATCAGTACTAGTGGCTGACACAAAACAGGACTAGGTGGTGGAATATCATCAGTACTAGTGGCTGACGGAATATCATCAGTACTAGTGGCTGACACAGAACGGGACTAGGTGGTGGAACATCATCAGTACGAGAGGCTGACACAGAACAGGACTAGGTGGTTGAACGTCATCAGTACTAGAGACTGACACAGAACAGGACTAGGTGGTGGAATATCATCAGTACTAGTGGCTGACACAAAACAGGACTAGGTGGTGGAACATCATCAGTACTAGAGGCTGACACAGAACAGGACTAGGTAGTGGAGCATCATCAGTACTAGTGGCTGACACAAAACAGGACTAGGTGGTGGAACATCATCAGTATTAGAGGCTGCCACAGAACAGGACTAGTTGGTGGAACATCATCAGTACTAGAGACTAACACAGAACATGACTAGGTGGAGGAACATCATCAGTACTAGTGGCTGACACAGAACCGGACTAGGTGATTGAACATCATCAGTACTAGTGGCTGACAAAGAACAGGACTAGGTGATTGAACATCATCAGTACTAGTGGCTGACCCAGAACAGGACTAGGTCGTGGAACATCATCAGTACTAGTGGCTGACACAGAACAGGACTAGGTGATTGAACATCATCAGTACTAGGGACTGACACAGAACAGGACTCGGTGGTTAAACAGCATCAGTACTAGTGGCTGACACAGAACAGGACTAAGTGGAGGAACATCATCAGTACTAGAGGTTGACACAGAACAGGACTAGATGGTGGAATATCATCAGTACCAGAGGCTGACACAGAACAGGACTAGGTGGTGGAACATCATCAGTACTAGAGACTGGCACAGAACAGGACTCGATGGAGGAACATCGTCAGTACTAGTGGCTGAAACAGAAGAGGACTAGCTGGAGGAACATCATCAGTACTAGTGGCTGACACAGAACTGGACTAGGTGGTGGAACATCATCAGTACTAAAGGCTGACACAGAACAGGACTAAATGGTGGAACATCATCAGTACTAGAGACTGACACAGAACAGGACTAGGTTGTGGAACATCATCAGTACTAGAGACTGACACAGAACAGAACTAGGTTGTGGAACATCATCAGTACTAGAGGCTGACACAGAACAGGACTAGGTTGTGGAACACGATCAGTACTAGAGACTGACACAGAACAGAACTAGGTTGTGGAACATCATCAGTACTAGAGGCTGACACAAAACAGGACTAGGTGGTGGAACATCATCAGTACTAGAGGCTGACACAGAACAGGACTAGGTGGTGGAGCATCATCAGTACTAGAGGCTGACACAAAACAGGACTAGGTGGTTGAACATCATCAGTACTAGTGGCTGACACAGAACAGGACTAGGTTGTGGAACATCATCAGTACTAGTGGCTGACACAGAACAGTACCAGGTGGTTGAACATCATCAGTACTAGTGGCTGACACAGAACAGGACTAGGTGGTGGAGCATCATCAGTACTAGAGGCTGACACAAAACAGGACTAGGGGGTTGAACATCATCAGTACTAGTGGCTGACACAGAAAAGGACTAGGTGGTGGAATATCATCAGTACTAGTGGCTGACACAGAACGGGACTAGTTGTTGGAACATCATCAGTACTAGTGGCTGACACAGAACAGTACCAGGTGGTTGAACATCATCAGTACTAGAGGCTGACACAGAACAGTACCAGGTGGTTGAACATCATCAGTACTAGTGGCTGACACAGAACGGGACTAGGTGGTGGAACATCATCAGTACTATAGGTTGACACAGAACAGGACTAGGTGGTGAAACATCATCAGTACTAGAGACTGACACAGAACAGGACTAGATGGAGGAACATCACCAGTACTAGAGGTTGACACAGAACAGGACTAGGTGGTGGAACATCATCAGTACAAGTAGCTGACACAGAACAGGACTAGGTGGTGGAATATCATCAGTACTAGTGGCTGACACAGAACAGGACTAGGTGGTGGAACATCATCAGTACAAGTAGCTGACACAGAACAGGACTAGGTGGTGGAATATCATCAGTACTAGTGGCTGACACAGAACGGGACTAGGTGATGGAACAGCATCAGTACTAGAGGTTGACACAGAACAGGACTAGGTGGTGGAACATCATCAGTGCTAGAGACTGACACAGAACAGGACTAGGTTGTGGAACATCATCAGTACTAGTGGCTGACACAGAACGGGACTAGCTGGTTGAACATCATCAGTACTAGAGGTTGACACAGAACAGGACTAGGTGGTGGAACATCACCTGTACTTAAGGCTAACACAGAACAGGACTAGGTGGTGGAACATCACCTGTACTTAAGGCTGACACAGAACAGGACTAGGTGGTTGAACAGCATCAGTACTAGTGGCTGACACAGAACAGGACTAGGTGGAGGAACATCATCAGTTATATTGGCTGACACAGAACAGGACTAGTTGGTGGAACATCATCAGTACTAGGGGCTGACACAGAACAGGACTGAACATCATCAGTACTAGTGGCTGACTCAGAACAGGACTAGGTGGTTCAACAGCATCAGTACTAGTGGCTGACACCGAACAGGACTAGGTGGTGGAACTTCATCAGTACTAGAGACTGCCACAAAACAGAACTAGGTTGTGGAACATCATCAGTACTAGGGGCTGACACAGAACAGGACTAGATGGCGGAACATCACCAGTACTAGAGACTGACACAGAACAGGACTAGGTGGTTGAACATCATCAGTACTAGTGGCTGACCCAGAACAGGACTAGATGGAGGAATATCATCAGTACTAGTGACTGACACAGAACAGGACTAGGTGGTGGAACATCATCAGTACTAGAGACTGACACAGAACAGGACTAGATGGCGGAACATCACCAGTACTAGAGACTGACACAGAACAGGACTAGGTGGTGGAACATCATCAGTACTAGAGATTGACACAGAACGGGACTAGATGGAGGAACATCACCAGTACTAGAGACTGACATAGAACAGGACTTGGTGGTGGAACATCATCAGTACTAGTGGCTGACACAGAACGGGACAAGGAGGTGGAACATCATCAGTACTAGAGGCTGACACAGAACAGGACTAGATGAAGGAACATCACCAGTACTAGAGGTTGACACAGAAGAGGTTGACACAGAACAGGACTAGGTGGTTGAATAGCATCAGTACTAGTGGCTGACACAAAACGGGACTAAGTGGTGGAACATCATCAGTACTAGAGATTGACACAGAACGGGACTAGATGGAGGAACATCACCAGTACTGGAAACTGACAGAGAACAGGACTAGGTGGTGGAATATCATCAATACTAGTGGCTGACACAGAACAGTACCAGGTGGTTGAACATCATCAGTACTAGTGGCTGGACCAGAACAGGACTAGATGGAGGAACATCACCAGGGACTAGGTTGTGGAAAATCATCAATACTAGAGGCTGACACAGAACAGGACTAGTAGGTGGAACATCATCAGTACTAAAGTCTGACACAGAACAGGACTAGGTGGGGGAACATCATCAGTACTAGTGGCTGAAACAGAACGGGACTAAGTGGTGGAACATCATCAGTACTATAGGGTGACACAGAACAGGAGGAACATCATCAGTACTAGAGGCTAACACAGAACAGGACTAGGGGGTGGAACATCATCTGTACTAGTGACTGACACAGAACGGGACTAGGTGTTGGAACATCATCAGTACTAGAGGCTAACACAGAACAGGACTAGGGGGTGGAACATCATCAGTACTAGAGGTTGACACAGAACAGGACTAGGTTGTGGATCATCATCAGTACTAGAGGCTGACACAAAACAGGACTAGGTTGTGGAACATCATAGTACTAGGGACTGACACAGAACAGGACTCGGTGGTTGAACAGCATCAGTACTAGTGGCTGACACAAAACGGGACTAAGTGGTGGAACATCATCAGTACTAAAGTCTGACACAGAACAGGACTAGGTGGGGGAACATCATCAGTACTAGTGGCTGAAACAGAACGGGACTAGGTGGTGGAACATCATCAATACTAGAGACTAACACAGAACAGGACTAGGTTGTGGAACATCATAGTACTAGGGACTGACACAGAACAGGACTCGGTGGGTAAACAGCATCAGTACTAGTGGCTGACACAAAACGGGACTAAGTGGTGGAACATCATCAGTACTAAAGTCTGACACAGAACAGGACTAGGTGGAGGAACATCATCAGTTATAATAGGTTGACACAGAACAGGACTAGGTGGTTGAACATCATCATTATAAGAAATTGACACAGCACAGGAACATTTTAGTTTGCCTTTTAAAATTAATTTTGTAACACTTTGATTCTCAAACGATTCTGTACATGCTGGTAGGATGAAATCTTTTTCACGAAATTTTTGACATGATTTTTTACGTGATTTCGCTCTGTTTGCTAGATGGAGGAACATCACCAGTACTGGAAACTGACAGAGAACAGGACTAGGTGGTGGAATATCACCAGTACTAGTGGCTGACACAGAACAGTACCAGGGGGTTGAATATCATCAGTACTAGTGGCTGACATAGGACTAGGTGGTGGAACATCATTAGTACTAGTGGCTAACACAGACCAGGACTAGGTTGTTGAAAATCATCAGTACTAGTGGCTGACACAGACCAGGACTAGGTGGTGGAATATCACCAGTACTAGTGGCTGACACAGACCAGGACTAGGTGGTGGAATATCACCAGTACTAGTGGCTGACACAGACCAGGACTAGGTGGTGGAATATCATCAGTACTAGTGGCTGAAACAGAACGGGACTAAGTGGTGGAACATCATCAGTACTAAAGTCTGACACAGAACAGGACTAGGTGGGGGAACATCATCAGTACTAGTGGCTGACACAAAACGGGACTAAGTGGTGGAACATCATCAGTACTAGAGGTTGACACAGAACAGGGTGACACAGAACAGGACTAGGTGGGGGAATATCATCAGTACTAGTGGCTGAAACAGAACGGGACTAAGTGGTGGAACATCATCAGTACTAGAGATTGACACAGAACGGGACTAGATGGAGGAACATCACCAGTACTGGAAACTGACAGAGAACAGGACTAGGTGGTGGAACACCCTCAGTACTAAAGGCTGACACAGAACAGGACTATGTGGTGGAACATCATCAGTACTATAGGGTGACACAGAACAGGAGGAACATCATCAGTACTAGAGGCTGACACAAGACAGGACTAGGTTGTGGAACATCATCAGTACTAGAGGTTGACACAGAAGAGGTTGACACAGAACAGGACTAGATATCAGTACTAGAGGCTGACACAGAACAGGACTAGGGGGTGGAACATCATCTGTACTAGTGCCTGACACAGAACGGGACTAGGTGGGGGAACATCATCAGTACTAGTGGCTGAAACAGAACGGGACTAAGTGGTGGAACATCATCAGTACTAGTGGATGACACAGAACAGGACTAGGTGGTGGAACATTATCAGTACTAGAGACTGACACAGAACGGGACTAGATGGAGGAACATCACCAGGGACTAGGTTGTGGAAAATCATCAATACTAGAGGCTGACACAGAACAGGACTAGTTGGTGGAACATCATAAGTACTAAAGGCTGACACAGAACAGGACTATGTGGTGGAACATCATCAGTACTAAAGGCTGACACAGAACAGGACTAGGTGGTTGAACATCATCATTAAAAGAAATTGACACAGCACAGGAACATTATAGTTTGCCTTTTAAAATTAATATTGTAACCCTTTGATTCTCAAACGATTCTGTACATGCTGGTAGGATGAAATCTTTTTCACGAGATTTTTGCCATTATTTTTTACGTGATTTCGCTCTGTTTGTTTGGTGTTGGATGTTATCCAATCGAGCCTGCACTAAGTTACTGCATGATCATAGCAGGCGACTTCTGTTGGATCCTGTGGGAACCAATATTTGATTAAAATATTTGTGAAATTTTTATTTTACGTAAGGTGTAATATAGCAAAATGGTAACTCCAGACGTTTCTCCTTTGTTACGTCACATTTGGAAATGGAATACTATGACGTCATAAAGTTAGGGCACCATGATTGAATGAGACCAACTGTCAGCCACGATTCCTTTAGATGTTATTAAACATAAGTTCATAACACAATTTTTAAAGCGCTGATAACAGGATGGTACAGTGGTAAAAAAAATACTTACGGCAGCCATGGTCACTAGATATACCACTACTTTTTCTATTTTTCATTATTATCAGTAATATTGTCCTACCATTATACTACACTCCCTGTGACAGGTATTCTACTTGTATCGTCCCACCGTTATACCACACTCCCGATTACTGGTATACAACTTGTATTGTCCAACCGTTATACCACAATCTCGATTACTGGTATACAACTTGTATTGCCCCATCGTTATACTACACTCCCCAGAACTGGTATACTACTGGTGATGTCCCTCGGTTATACCACACTTCCGGTTACTGGTATACTACTTGTATTGTCCCAGCGTTATACCACACTCTCGGTTACTGGTATACTACTTGTATTGTCCCAGCGTTATACCACCCGCTCGGTTACTGGTATACTACTTGTATTGTCCCAGCGTTATACCACCCGCTCGGTTACTGGTATACTACTTGTATTGTCCCAGCGTTATACCACACTCTCGGTTACTGGTATACTACTTATATTGTCCCATAGTTATACCACACTCCCGGTTACTGGTATACTACTTGTATTGTCCCACCGTTATCCCACACTTCCGGTTACTGGTATACTACTTGTATTGTCCCAGCGTTATACCACCCGCTCGGTTACTGGTATACTACTTGTATTGTCCCACCGTTATACCACACTCCCGGTTACTGGTATACTACTGGTGATGTCCCTCCGTTATACCACACTTCCGGTTACTGGTATACTTCTGGTATTGTCCACTTACCGTTATACCACACTTCCGGTTACTGGTACATTACTGGTATTGTCCCCCCGTATCACACTCCCGGTTACTGGCATACTACTGATATTGTCCCACCGTTATACCACACTCCCAGTTAGTGGTATACTACTGGTATACTCCCACCGTTATACCACACTTCCGGTTATCAGTATACTACTTGTACTGTCCACTTATCGTTATACCACACTCCTGGTTACTGGTATACTACTGGTATAGTCCCACCGTTTTACCACACTTCCGGTTTCTGGTATACTACTGGTATAGTCCCACCGTTTTACCACACTTCCGGTTTCTGGTATACTACTGGTACCGTCAAGCATATGTTATGCTTGATTTTCGGTTACCTGTATACTATTAGGACATTTACAATTACATCACACTCCCGGTTTTCCTTACTTGCATGCACACTTCTTTATATCAGTAAGCAATAAGTCCCCGGAGTACACTGAGCGGTGAGACAAGCTAAGAAAAACCACTATAGTAATACACAAGCATGTAAGAAACATCACTAAATTATATACGTCTATCAAAAAAACTATGTAACACTTAACAATCAAATGTTTCAACAATTCTGTGCCTGTGAATAATAACACATGCATGGGAGATAATCCGTATTCAACACGACTACGTCAGCCCAAGTCACCAAAAAATACTGAACGAAGAGCGATAACTCTGTGGAACTTACTAGCTAGACTTAGTGCGCATCCAGATATTACAATAGCCTCGGGTATGATATAATTTCCATCCAGATATTACAATAGTCTCTGGTATTATATAATTTACATCCAGATATTACAATAGTCTCGGGTATGATATAATTTACATCCAGATGTTACAATAGTCTCGGGTATGATATGGTATACATCCAGATATAACAATAGTATCGGGTATGATATAATTTATATCCAGATGTTACAATAGTCTCGGGTATGATATGATTTACATCCAGATATTACAATAGCCTCGGGTATGATATAATTTCCATCCAGATATTACAATAGTCTCGGGTATTATATAATTTACATCCAGATATTACAATAGTCTCGGGTATGATATACTTTACATTCCGATGTTACAATAGTCTCGGGGACGATATAATTTACATCCAGATTTTACAATAGTCTCGGGTATGATTTACATCCAGATGTTAAAATAGTCTCGGGTATTATTTACATCCAGATGTTACAATAGTTTCAGGTATGATATAATTTACATCCAGATATTACAATAGTCTCGGGTATGATATACTTTACATTCAGATGTTACAATAGTCTCGGGTACGATATAATTTACATCCAGATGTTACAATAGTCTCGGGTATGATATGATTTACATCCAGATGTTACAATAGTCTCGGGTATGATTTACATCCAGATGTTACAATAGTTTCAGGTATGATATAATTTACATCCAGATGTTACAATAGTCTCGGGTATGATAT